>NC_064643.1:23098712-23401742 GCF_023864345.2 Schistocerca serialis cubense
GAATGACTCCTTACCGTCTCCCTTAAAACCGACATCCTTTTGTCTTTCCCTCTCCTTCCCTCCTTCCTGATGAAGCAACTGTGGGTTGCAAAAGCTTGAATTTTGTGTGTGTGTTTGTTAGTGTGTCTATCAACATACCAACACTTTCGTTTGGTAAGTTACATCATCTTTGTTTATATATATACGAGGGCCGTTCAGAAAGTAACCTCCGGTTGATTTAAAAAAATACACCAAGTTAAATAAAAATATTTTAATATATACATCTTACAACTACATCTTTGCACTATTTTTCTACATAGTCTCCATAGCGATTGAGGCACTTATCGTATCTCTTCACACGCTTTGAAATTCCTTCTGCATAAAAATCACCTGCTTGTGCCTGGAGCCTGCCTGTCACCGCATCTTTGAGCTCTTCGTCGTCATCAAACCGCTGTGACCCGAGCCATTTCTTCAAATGCATGAAGAGGTGATAATCACTTGGCGCCAGGTCTGGGCTGTAAGGTGGATGGTTGATAACGTCCCACTTGAAGGACTCAAGAAGGGCCGTTGTTCTGCGAGCAGAGTGAGGACGGGCGTTATCGTGCAAAAAAACGATACCGGAAGTCAGCATACCACGGCGTTTGTTCTGTATAGCCCGTCGTAACTTTTTTATTGTTTCACAGTACACGTCTTGATTAATGGTCGTACCACGTTCCATGAATTCAACCAACAGCACCCCTTTGGCATCCCAAAACACCGTTGCCATCAGTTTTCTGGCAGAAAAAATCTTGCGAGGCTTTTCTTGGTTTGGTAGGTGAATTTGAATGTGCCCACATCTTTGATTGTTCTTTTGTCTCAGGGTTCACGTACTTAATCCAGGTTTCGTCACCGGTCACAATTCTGTTTAGCAATGGTTCTCCTTCGTCCTCATAACGTGACAGAAAGTCTAATGCAGAGGCCATTCTTTGAGTTTTGTGGTGGTCGGTAAGAATTTTGGGCACCCATCGTGCACAGAACTTACGGTAACCCAATCTTGCTGTCACTATCTCGTACAAGAGAGTCTTAGAAATCAGTGGAAAACCAGTAGACAACTCTGACATTGAGAAACGTTGATTTTCACGAACTTTTGCATCAACTGTCTGAACGAGTTCGTCAGTCACCAATGATGGTCAACCACTCCTCCCTTCATCATGAACGTTTTCTCGTCCACTTTTAAATAAACGTACCCATTCACGGACAACTCCTTCACTCATAACTCTTGGTCCGTACACGGCACAAAGCTCACGATGAATAGCTGCTGCAGAATATCCTTTGGCTGTAAAAAACCTTATGACAGCACGCACTTCACATTTGGCGGGGTTTTCTATTGCAGCACACATTTCAAACTGCCACAAAAACTAAACTAGCGCAGGTACGGCGTTCACTCGACCACGGCTTGATGCCAACTGACCTGTTGAGTGCGTGAACGCACAGATGGCGTCGCTACTCCCCCCACAACCCGCACTGTGACCAATCGGAGGTTACTTTCTGAACCGCCCTCGTATATATATCTCGGTGTCTTGTTGGTCTTTTGAGCTGGTGCAATAAAGACGTATGTAATTGCACTCTACCAGTATTCTTTTAATTAAAAGTTACAATATGCAGAAGACACAAGTTTTCATTCTCGTACCTAGCTACACCTTATTTTCTACTTCCCAATGTGACAAGGGCTTGCATTTTTAAATGGACCTTTTTGGAGATGAAGTCAACCTGAAGAGAGAATAGCCGCCGCAGCCATGTTGTTGTACATCGTTGGGGAGAAAAGGTAAATACCACGACGTGCACCCAAACTAACAGGAATTAACATTTATTGAATGCCACAATGTTCTTAACGTGTACGCATCTATACCTGTGCGCATTTATGGACAAGTTTTGTTGCGGCTAAATGATAATTACTTCAGATCTGGACAATTCACATCATCTCTCCCCCCAACCACTATAATTTTAAAGAATTGTGATAAGTAATTCTTTTTTACACACAGTGATTTACATTCAACTACAGTAAAACACACACACACACACACACACACACACACACACAAAATATAAACTTACATTTTTTTTTAAATTCTATGTAGTAGAAGCAGTTGTCAATCAAGTATAGCAATTTTGGTTTCTGCTTGAAGTTAATCTGGTTGTTACTACATTTTTTACTAATAATATTGTTCAGTTTTTACTAAAATGATAAACACTGTAACCAATTTTGATGATTGTATCGTTAGACGATCATTTTTTTGAGAAAAATTGTACTTAAAAAGTCTTCACAAAGCCGCATCAGCTGTTTTCACCTTCTGCCGTCACAGAGGTTATAGCTGTGGAGCAACATACACAACATAGTCAGCTCATGTCTCGTGTAGACGACTAATGGAAAGAAATTACTAGCTGAAAAAATATGTACTCGCATCTCAAAGAAGAGTGAAGAAAAAAGTATAAGTGACAAACAAACGGAGATTAAGAAGTGCTTTAGACAAGTTACAAGCTGTGCCATCTGCCAAACAGTGTGGTTTAAACCAATTAGGTGAGAAACAAACAATCAAGTCATCAGCCAAACGAAAATTACGAAATGGTTTAAACTGAAGAGGTCAGATGTGGATGAAGCAAAACTTATACAAGCTCCAGAAGTTAACTAACCTACTGATTGCCACCAGAAAACAGAAGCCATACACAAGAAAGGTACTGAAAATTTTTAGGGTAAGTGCTGTATTAGAAATGCCATTGGATAAAGAATCAGAAACCATTTCCACTAAAGTTACTAAATACCCAGGGTTTGCTATCGTACACCATAATGTTCAGTCACTCACAAATAAAATTTCCATGTTGGAAGCACTACTCCAGTATGCACTAAATGTAGATACAATTTGCATTACTGAACACTGGCTATGAAATGCCGAAGTAAAATTAACCTCAATCTCAGGATATAGATTAGCAAGTCATTTTAGCCGAGAGTTTTCCAAACATGGTGGCTCTGCCATCTTTGTGAAAAAAACAAATAAAGTTCTGTGATGTCAGTAAAAGTTATACTGACCCGATTGATCATTATTACTGATTATTCAAAAGCCTACAAAAGAATCTATGGTAGAGTAGTCAAAGAGGCAAAAAATATGTGGAATGACAATTTGATAAGAAACTCATCTAACAAAATGAGATCCACGTGGAGAGTTATAAAGAAAGAAACTTGTAGTTCAGCTCCAAAGAAAAAGAATGTATCATTAACACTAGAAGACTCAAAAGTCACAGACCCAAATTTGATAGTGGAAAAATTCAGTGAATACTTCACTTCACTGGCTGAAGACCTCATTCAAGTACACTATCAAGGACCAGTCCCAAGTTTCTCCAGCAAGTCAGTGATCTTGACTGCTTCTATGTATGTTTATGAAACAAACCCCAATGAAATTATAAGTAAAATTAAATCATTAAGCAATAAAATGTCAAGTGGTCTTGATGAAGTACCTGATTTCATATTAAAAACATGTGCTCACCACATAGAAAACCCCTTGGCAAAAATTTTCAACCTCTCTTTAAAAACTGGTGTATTTCCAGATGTTTTTAAAATAGCAAAAGTTACACCAATGCTAAAAAAAAGGGTCTTCGGAAAAAAATATCAAACTACCGACCCGTGTCACTGTTAAGTTTCTACTTAAAAATTCTAGAAAAACTCTTCTATGACAGGCTTCTAAGTTTCATAAATAAATATGCACCACTTACAGTACAACAACACGGTTTTAGAAAGTCTAAATCTACACAGACACCAATTTTCGAATTCTTAGACTGCATTTTAAAATCCCTTGATCAACATAAATTAGCTGCAGGTATTTTTCTAGATCTATCAAAAGCCTTTGATATCCTGGACCATAACATTCTGCTCGAAAAATTAGAAAGACGAGGAGTAAGAGGTGTAGCACATAGCTGGTTGTTTTCATACCTAAAAAACTGCAGGCAGAAAGTATCACTTCAGTATGAATTCAACAAAATTAATAAAATAAGAAACAACTCCTTACTTTCTAGCGAATTAACAATAAAACTTGGTGTACTGCAGGGCTCAATCTTAGGTCCATTACTCTTCTTGATTTATGTGGATGGCTTAGTTGAATATACGAGTCCCACAAAAACCATCCTGTTTGCCGATGACACCAGCATATTGCTCACTGGATCCAATCCAGAAACTTTGCAGTCCACAGCAAAAAGTTCTATGGAAAGACTTTCTGAGTGGTTCACAAAAAAACAAACTCATTATAAATAGAGAAAAAACTGTGTGTGTCGATTTTCATTTAATTCCTCCAACTAATCAAATGTCTATTCAAGCACAATTAAAAAATGATACCCTAGAAAATGTAAGTGTCACAAAATTTTTGGGTCTATTGGTTCAGCAGGACTTAAAGTGGGGCACACATATAAATAACTTGTCTAGAAAACTATAATCTGTGTGCTATGGCCTAAGAATTTTAAAGGCTACAACAAGCAAAACAACAGTACTGCAGGCATACTATGCACAGTTCCACTCACTAGTCCAATATGGGATCGTTTTCTGGGGATACTCAATTCATAGTATAAAGGTTTTTAGAATGCAACAAGGGCTCTAAGAATAATTTGTGGCCTTAAAAAGATGGACTCCTGTAAATCCCATTTTACTGAGCTTAGTGTTCTAAATGTTCCAAGTTTATTCATTTATGAAACTGTCTTGTTCACTAGGGACTACCTCCTGAAAACAAGCAAACTGCTACAGAACAAAAATGTACACAACTATGGTACCAGAGGGAAATCAAATATACATCAAAAATATCACAGAACAACCACCTATTAGAGGAGCATAATTAACATTGGTGTAATACTACATAATAAGATAACAGAGGAAATAAAAAATGCTACTCATCCAATATTTAAAGCTAAACTAAAGGCATTTCTAATAAAGCACTGTTTCTATTCTGCCAGAGAATTTCTGAATACGTAACAAAATTAATTGTAATAGGTACCTATTTTTAATTTGCCTACTATTTTGCTTATACTACGTATTATTGTAACTTATATTTGACCTGTCCAATATCAATTGTACAATTTGTGCTGTATGATAAAACTGGACCAATAAAAAATCAAATCAAATCAAATCAGATTTTAAAATTTGTTGTTCCACTCACATATTTGAACACATCATCAGTTTTACTTGCTATCTGAGGCAATGTAGGAAGGGTCTCACCCAGATGTAGATGAATGTAGGTTGAAGCAGAATATTAGCTTAAAGGAAAAAACAGGTTGGGATTAAATTAGAATAGGAAAAGAAGAATTCTGCTTCTAGGTAGCAGTCATGGGAGGGGTGTAGGCCAGCGGCTTCAGGACGAATTAGGCGCAGGGTAATAGGTCACAAGTTTTGTGAAACCATGTGCTAGCCTTAGCCAGGTGACAGCAAACTTAGGTCAGTTATGCAGGAACTCTGAGAAGGAACATCAGGTTATTATAATTGGAGGAGCAGGAGACAGCCTGGCTATGAATCCAAGATAAATCATTAGGAGTGACCTGGATAAAACAGGAGCAGAAAATGGGAACACAAATGTGGGGTTTGTGGAGCTCTTTCTATGCCATGATCGGCTCTGGATAAACACTGCTATAAGGCACGACTGGACAGGATGCCCCAGACACCGGCAAAATCTCATGTAAGTGTTGTTCCAGTTGATGCTATTGGTAAGTGGGAATACACCTGCACCTAAATATGAAGGGGAAAGACAAGGTCGCTTCTCTATTAGTAGATACTGTAAGGAGGGCCACAGTTACACATGGGACGATCGCTGTGGTTAATGGGACCAGGCAAACAGGTTCTTTAGATTAAAGCCAAAGTCCAGACAGACAACAATCAAGAAAAATAGTACAAATGAAGCCATATGTACAGCAAATAGAGATAAAGCTATGGGTACTATCAACTTACTTCACCAAAATATCAGGGAAACAAAAAATAAAGTAGATGAGCTATTAGTGTGTTTAGATGATCTCAAAAATAAGAATGTGATTGATATACTTTGTCTGTCTGAACACCATGTAACTGTGGGGATGGAAAGTGTCAGTACAAATGGGTATAATTCAGCATCTTACACTTGCAGATCTAGCATGGATAAAGGAGGAATTGCCATTTACACAAAACAAGGGTACAAATACAGAACTGTAGAAGTAAGCAAATTTTGTGTTGATCAGCACTCTGAAGTTTGTGCATGTGAACTACAGCTAGCTAGTGTATGTTGATATTAGCAACAGTGCACAGGTCCCCATTAGGAGAATGGGAGCTATTCATAAAAAACGTTTGACTTCCTATTATGCTGTCCGTCAGACAGAAAGAAGAAGTTATTAATCTGTGGTGATTACAATATAAACTTTCTAAGCAACTCTGATAGGAAAAGGGAACAAGAAGTGTTATTAATGACATGTAACTTAGAATCAATGATCAATTTCCCTACACATATAGCTCAAGACAGTAGCACTCTAATAGATAATGTATTTGTAAAGCAAGAGGATGCAGAACTAACACATGCTTTCCCTGTGACAAATGGATTATCAGACCATGATGCACAATTGATTAACT
Organism: Schistocerca serialis cubense; assembly: GCF_023864345.2. Classification (NCBI taxonomy): domain Eukaryota; kingdom Metazoa; phylum Arthropoda; class Insecta; order Orthoptera; family Acrididae; genus Schistocerca; species Schistocerca serialis. The sequence goes on from NC_064643.1 coordinate 23,105,293, forward strand.
TACAAAACCTAGCAGGGTGTACAGTTCAGAAACCATTAAGTAACAGTGTAAGGTTGCTCAGTCCAGTACCTATATAATGAGCCAAATGCTAATGATAAATGCAACATATATCTTGATAGGTTTATATCCCCTTCTGAACATTGTTGCCCAAAAAAATTACTAAATGTAACACCATTTTTCAAAGAAACCTTGGATTGCTAAAAGTATTAAAATGTCTTCAGAAAGAAAAAGAAAACTGTATGAGATAGCAAGAATTAGTATAGACCCAGGAGTAATTTTACACTATAAAGTTATTGTAACATAGTGAAAGAAGTTGTCAGAAAATAAAGAGATACATATGTTAGAGATGAAATTAACAACTCGGGCAATAAAATCAAATCAATATGGAATGTTGTTAGAAGGGAGACAGGAAAAGTAACCACGGGGGTATGTAGTATTACTATTAAGGGGAATGAGACTATTTTAACCAACAGTACACAAGCAGTTAATGTATTTAACAACTACACAAGCAGCTAATGTATTTAACAACCATATCTTAAGTGTAGGTAAAAAACTTGGTGAGAACAGCCCAAGAAAAAAAAAACAAGCAGCACGTGGAAGAGTCAGTTTGGAGAAATCTTAAATTAATTTTCACCTAACAACGTCGTATGAAATAAGGAAAATCATTAAATCTTTGAAAAATAAATGTTCAGTTGGAGTAGATGACATCTCTAACAAGATATTAAAACAATGTGGAGAATTTACAACTGATGTTCTGAGTCACATATGTAATGCATCACTAACTCAAGGTATTTTCCCAGACAGTTTAAAATATGTCATTGTCATAGCCTCTCTAGGAAAAATGGGACACCACATATGTCAATAATTACCGGTCAGTATCCTTGCTTACAGCATTTTCAAAAATCACCAAGAATGTAATGTACTCAAGAATGGTTAGCCATCTCAACAGTAATGGGATACTTAGTAAATCACAGTTCGGATTTCAAAAATGCTGTTCTACTGAGACAGCTATATACAATTTCACTGTCCATGTAATAGAGTCTTTAAATAGTAAAATATCGCCAATAGGAATTTTCTGTGACTTATCCTAAGCATCTGATTGTGTGAACCATGACATTATATTACAGAACTTGCAACTCTACAGTATAAATGGAACAGCATATGAATGGTTTAAGCCATATCTACAAAAGAGGAAACAAAAAAGTTTCTTTCTATGGTTTAGATGATTTAAGGAAGTTTGCCACTTCATGTAACTGGAGTGAAATTACATTAGGTGTTCCACAGGGTTTGATCCCGGGTCTCCTTCTGTTCTTGATATAAATGAATGATCTTCCTACCTTCTCTGAAACAAGAAGCTAACCTGACACTATTTGCTGATTATGCAAGCATCATTATTTATCCAGTAAAAGAAACTCCAATAGAAAATGATACAAATAATGAATTTGCAAAAGTTGTTCATTGCTTTTCTGCAAATGGGCTTGCTCTGAACTTAAAAAAAAAAAACACAGTACATCCAATTTTCTGCCACAAGGAGTACAGTTCCTTCAATAAAAATAACACATCAACAGAAGTCAGTAGACAGGGTAGAGCATACTAAGTTTGTAGGTGGACATATAGATGAGATTCTTAATTGGAAAAATTCATATTTTGGATCTCCTAAAGCGACTAGGTTCAGGAACTTTGCAATCAGAATAATTGCCAATTCTGAGAATATAGAAATTAGTAAGCTAACATACTTAGCACAATTTCACTCTCTGATGTCATACGGAATTATATTTTGGGGTAACTCAACACTTGGGCAAATGTATTCACTGTTCAGAAGAAAGAGGTTAGAATAATTTGTGGGACTCATAGTCGCACATCTAGGCATCTGTTTAAAAGGTTAGGAATTCTTACAACAGCCTCATAGTACATTTACTCACTAATGAAATTTGTTCTCAATGACATGGACCATTTTAAAAACAACAGTGACATTCATGATTATGATACTAGAAGGAAGAAAGACTTACACTCTCCTCTTCTTTACCTATATTTGGCACAGGAAGGGGTAAAATATGCTGCTGTAAAACTTTTTGATAAATTACCAGATGAAATAAAATGTTTGACAGACCATACATGAATTCTTGAATAGGAATAAATAAATTTATAGGTATAATATATGAGTTTTGTGCCATTTAATAATATGGGGTACATGATAAAAATTTTAAGCATAAAAAAATTGATTCATGTATGCATTTATTATGCACTTGACACATTCCACATCATAATGGTTACTGTGAGAATGATCAATGGAACACATAACCAAAACAAATGAAACTGATTGTTGCCCACAGCAACAAGGTCTTGCAATGCAGACTTTGTCTGCCCACTCTCTACTGCCTTTCTTATGTAAATCTTGTCCCCTCCACACTTCTCTACTGCTCCACTTCACTGTGTGATAACACCTTCCTACATGGGCTATAGTTTCTACAAAAATACTTAACAGCTATTTAAGAAGCATAAAAAAATCGAAAAATTGTGTAATTTAAGACAGAAATATAGTGAATACACATCTTTTATGAGTTTTTATTGTTTTTAAAAATTTAAGTGAAGGTACTCTATTTTGCAGAAACATACAGACAGAATAAAAACATTCTTGTATTCAGATTTGGGTCTGTTCGCTACTTAATAAATTCATGAATTTCATTTACAGTTCGGCACTGGAATAGACATTCCGGACATTTCTTTTGAAATCTGCCTTTAACGTTAAGGACTTTTGAATCACAGAAATTATTCAATACTCGAGATGAGAGTGAACTCAAGCACAGTTTTATAAAAAATGTCAATAATCCACTCACTCTGCTACGGTCTGCTATAGGAGGAGATCAGTACAAGGAATCAGCTTCAGTTATATATTTGGCAGGATCTAATATAGATTAAGGCATGCATGGCAGTTAAAGTTGAAAAAGTCAATTTGTTTTCACATTGAAACAATAAGAGGAATTTATAACCCACTGCCTGGCATATTGCCATATAACAACAAGGGAAATTTCTGGATGAACTAAAACATAAAATAAGGACTGTAGAGGACTGATGTATCACACATGTAAACACGCAACAGAAAACATTATTCACACTAGTTTTTGAGCTCTTTACCTTCCTCCAGCAAAAATGCACATATTCACACACACAACCACACAAACTCCCAAGCACACTCTCAAACAACTATAGAAAGGTTGACTAATGATTATTGATTATTGAGAGCAGTTGCCTGCACAGCTGCAGGTGCTGAGGATGTAGAGAAGGACACACAAGGCAAGGAGGTTGGTTGGTTGGTTGGTTGGTTTGGGGAAGGAGACCAGACAGCGTGGTCATCGGTCTCATCGGGTTAGGGAAGGATTGGGAAGGAAGTCGGCCGTGCCCTTTCAGAGGAACCATCCCGGCATTTGTCTGGAGTGATTTAGGGAAATCACGGAAAACCTAAATCAGGATGGCCGGACGCGGGATTGAACCGTTGTCCTCCCGAATGCGAGTCCAGTGTCTAACCACTGCGCCACCCCGCTCGGTAGGCAAGGAGGGATAGTGGGATTAATGTGGGGAAGATCTTTCGACAGATAACTCAGTGGCTGCACACCAAGACAAAAGTAGTGCAGAAGATAGAGGGGAAAGGAAAGGGGGGACAGGGGTGAGAGAGAGGGGTGAAGTGGGAAGATGGGGAGGGGTGAGAGAGGGGAGGATATAGGAGGGGGAGGGAGTGAGAGAAGAGGGATAGGGGCAAGAGAGGGAGGGGGTGGGAGGGGAAGGGGGAGAGAGGAGTGGGGAGGGGAAGGGGAGTGAGGAGGGAAGTGGAGAGGGTGCGGGTAAGAGGAGGGGAGGGGAGGTGGCAGATGGGGGGAGGTAGACTGGGAGGAGAGGGGGAGGGAGAGGGGGAGGGAGAGGGGGAGGGAGAGGTGGGAGTGAGAGAAGGGGAGGGGAAGAGAGGGGGAGGGGAGAGAAGAGGGGGGAGAGGGGAGGGGAGAGAAAAAGGGGAGGGAGGGAGGGGAGAGGGAAAAAGAGAGGGGGGAGGGAGGGGGAGAGAGAGAGAGCCCACTTGACACGACACGAGGCAGGAGGAGGGGGGGAGGGAGCAGCAGGACATAATCTGGACAGGAAATGAATGCTGTAGACAGATGAGAGAAGGGAAAAGGTCAGGTGAGGCAGTGGTAGACAGTTAAATGGAGGTTTAGGCCAAGGGGATTGTACAAGTGCAGGATATGGTGGAGAGACAATTCCCACCTGTGTAGTTATAAGAAACTAGTGCTGCCAGGGAGTATCCAAATGGCTCCCTTAGTGAAATAGTTGTGGGAGTCACCTGTGTTGTGGTGCACAAAATGTTCGGCAACTGGTTGGTCATATTTGCAGTTTGCCATAGTTTGGAGGTAACTATTCATGCGAGTAGATGGTTGATTACTTGTCATGCCCACATAGAACACTGGGTAGTAACTGCAGCATAGCTGACACAAAACATGGTTGCTTTTAAATGTGGCCCTGCCTTTTATTGGCTAAGAAATGACAGTGAGTGGACTGTGATAGGAGATGGTTAGGTGTGTGGGACATATTTTGCACTGGAGTTAACCACACCCATGGGGTGCATTCGGAGTAGGTTTGGAATAGGGACGGATAAGTATATTCTGTAAACTGCGTGGGCAGTAGAACACTGCACGATGTGAACAGGATACTGTCTGTCAATAAGGTTTTATCGAGCTAGTCCACAGACAGATCTGCTGTGTCATCTCCTGAAACACCAGTAAACCTGTTAACCAGCCACCGACCAGAACTCCTCTGATCTGCTAGTATCACCTTGGCCTTGAAAAGATCAACAAAAAGCTCAACCACACCCTTCACCAGGTTTTCAACTACCTCTCATTACTCCCTGAGATGAGGGACATTGTACCTTAAATCATACCCACATCAACCAAAGTAGTGGTTTGCCAAGCACCAGACCAACAGAATATCCTTGCCATACAGCTCCCAATCCTGCACCCCATGGGTCATTTCCTTCTGGTCAACACAGGAGCAAGACACTTCCATACACCAACCCACCATCCACCACCTCGTACTGCAGTCAAGTCATATGCATTGTAATGTTCTGATATAGGCTAGATGAAGTGTATGAGAACTTTAGGGGAGTTTCAGGTGAGACATAGTTTTCGAGCAGTCAGGAGCAAATGCCGAAAGACAAACATCCAGTGATAGCAGGTAGCTCCTTGGGTCAGCACCAAACACTGTCACAGGGAGCACCTAAAAGTGGTGTGGATTTTGCGACTCTTGGAGGATACTTGTAGGAGACTCAAACAATCGAAAAGTCAGGATGGAATGAAGACAATATTATGAAAAGGATAATTGCTACTCACCATATAGCAATGATGCTGGGTCAAAGATGTGGACAACAAAACAACTTTGCGACAGTCTTTTTGTTGTGCCTATCTGACTCGGCATCTCCACTATATGTAGCAACTATCCTTTCACAATATTATAGGAGACTCAAGGAATTCTAGAGTTTCAATTACTTTATTCCAACTTAACTACTACACTGAAGACCATTTATAAACATAGATGAGAGAGAACAGAAGAAGAATCACCCAGTGCTTCATTAAGTACAAACATTTGAGAGCAACATTAAAAGTGAGAAAACAGACTTAAATTGGACATTACCCAAGGTTGGTGTTGAGCAACACGTAATCCCAACACTCTGACTGACAAATACTTGGAATACGAAAACCTGAGGCTTTAGAAAGTATTCTGACAGCACAATGTTTCTGCAGCCACCCCACTAACACTACTGGAATGTCACAGTCATTTGCCAGTCTAACATGGGGCTTTTCTCCTTCATGGTGCCTCCAACCAACTTCATTTTGCATCCTTCCCCTTCTTCTTCTCTGCTGGATGACTGCTTCTAGCATTCAGACTAACAAGCTGTACATTTGGTAGCAACAGCATCCAGCTGAAAGCTAAACATCACTGCCCTTCTTAGTACGGTAAGGAACAACAGTGTTTTACATCGCCATGCTTCACCCTGCAGACGCAGGCTTCTATCTCATGAGCAGAGGCCTCTACTTCAGCAGTTTTCTTCATTTTCCCTCTCAATCTAACTTCTGTGAAACTACTGATGCGGCTATTCTTAGGTGTAATGGTCATTCTTGCTGCATGTGCTAAGAAATGCCTGTTTATGATTATCGCCTACTTACAACAACATGTAGATGGTTGTGGAGATACTAATTAGTTCTCTTTATCATGACTTATACCCTGGGACAGCTGTCCAAGCATTTGCAGTTCGTAAGTTTCCTCCATTACTATTTCCCTAGAGTAACCTAAAAGCTACGATTTACGCCTGTACCTACAGTGTGTCTCTGGTTTCTTGCCTCGGAGCACTCTTGCTGACTCTCAACAGTCTCAAGCTTAACAGTGAATGATTCAATAAGTTGTTAATATATGACAGCATTTCCTTTCCAATGGCCAATGGCCTTGCCACACTGATAATACTGGTTCCCATCAGATGACTGAAGTTAAGTGCTGTCAGGCTTGGCTAGCACTTGGGATGCTGGTAAGCGGGATGCACTCAGCCGTTGAGACAACCACGTAAGGAGCTACTTCATTGAGAAGTAGTAGTTACGGTCACAAAAACTAACAATGGCCAGAACAGCAGTGGGCTGACCACATGCCCCTCCACAACCACATCCCGTGACGCCTATAACCTGCTGTGGCAATCACTTGATACCATTTGGGCCCCCCAGGGCCCATCCAGACAGAGAATTTCCTACCCAATAAAAGGCAAGGTCATGTGTAAAATCCGAAAAGTTTACATCAGCTATGCTGCAATTACTCTGCAGCATGCTATGTGGGCATGACAAGTAACCAATTGTCTACTTGCATGAGTGGCCATCGTCAAACTGTGGCAGTCTGCAAACTTGATCATCCAGTTCCCGAACATGCTGTGTACCACAGCACAAATGACTTCAACAGCTGCTTCAGTAACTGCGCAAATGGATTCCCCTACCAGAATAGTTTCTCTGAACTACATAGGCGGGACTTCCCTCTCCAACACATCCTGCACTCACGCAATTCCTCTGATCTAAACCTCCGTTAATCAGTTCCTCATTACCTTTTCCCTTCTCTCTTCTGTCCTCACCACTCCTTTTCACTCCAGATCATGTACTGTCTTCTCCCAGCACTCTCCCCCCACCCCCAGAGGTGGCATGCATTCTCTCTCTCTCCCCCCCCCCCCCCCCGCCCTTCTACCCTTTTCCATCCTTCCTCCTTCCTTCCTGTCTCCCTCTTCATCTCTACCTTCCTATCCCTTCCTCCCATCCCTTTCAACCCCACTTCCTTTCTCTATCTCTTACAAACTCTACCCTCTGAATTTCTTTTGTCTTGTTGTGCAGACACTGAGTCATCTGTCGAAAGACCTCCTTCACACTATCCTACTAACCCCTCAGTTCTAGTGCATTCTTCTCTCCTCCCTCCCCACCACCATCTGCGCAGGCAAGTGCTCTCAATAAGCGATAATCAACAGCCAGTCTCACTGCAGGAATGTGGTTGGGTGTCTGTCTGCCTAAATATGTGTACTTTTTCTAGAGAAAGCATAAGAGCTCGAAAGCTAATATGAATACTGTTTTCTACTGCATGTTTCTATATGCCACACCTCACTCCACTGGTTTCTCTTATATTATACTGTTGTTTAGATCTAGCAAGTACACATTAAAAAGGGTTTGAGCCTATTCCTCGAGCCAATATGACATTTAAAGTTACATGTAGCAGTTTAAATAATAAAATGTGTATTAAATAAAACACTCATACTCAAATGTTTACAAGGAAGTAATCAGTTTATTTTAACTTCGAGTCTCTACATTACATAACTTACCCCACCATCTATTATGTATAATCCTTTGTCTTTCTTCACAATATTGCAGTGAGACCTTGACACATACATTGATAGGCAATTGATTTCATTATATCGTGCCCTTCCAACTCTGTACTGTAAACAGAATTTCAAACTGTTATCATATCTGTGTTACATGATATGGAGTATGTGAACTTACACTACATCTTACTTGTTGAACATGTTATACTTGTTGGATAATAGATGAGAAGCAAATATGCCTAAAATGATTGGAGTTATAAATAAAGATGTTTTTGGTTAAAATGAAAGCATGTACTGGAGATGTTATGGTAATAAAACAGTGAGACCACATGACCTAGAGAGAGACGTAAACAAATAAGAATTGTTTCTTCTCTGTAACATCTGAGATTTATAACGAGGTGCACATTTATAAGGAACTATTATAACATCTATTATTTTTGCTTATATAAGGTTCCAACTGTTTGAAGAATAAATTATGACTTCTCAATTAGATATTTTAGCTGTTGTTCTTGTTGTTGTTGTTATCTTCATTCTGAAATATGTCACAATTTTGTACAATAATAGAGAAGCAGATGTGCCTAAACAGAATGGAGCTTTAAATGAGGATACATTTGCTGAAAATAAAACCATATTTACAGAACTTGCTAATAGTGATAAAAGGGCAGGATCATGTGACACACAGAGCTATGTAAACAAATACGAAATGTTTCTTCTCTGTAACATTGGGGATTTATATTGTTACAGCTATTATTTTTGCTCATGTATAAGGCTCCCCACTGTTTCAAGAAAATTCCAACTTGACAATTAGGAGCAGCTGCAAAAGTTGCAAAGTGTAACATAAAACAAACAAGGTATCTGGCCTTGTAAGTAAGATATGGACATAATGTTGAAGGAAATCACGAGTTTACACAGCACACAACATTGTCTTCACTGATAATGATAAAATATTTTGATAAGCTAGATGTTAAAATGATTAAAATAAACAAATACGCCAGGATGTAAAGATCACGATAAAAAGAAAAAGCTTAGCATTGCATGAAACTCTCTCTCTCTCTCTCTCTCTCTCTCTGTCTTGTAAATTCTTGATTGCCTTCATCATGGTGTCCTAATTCTACCTACTAGGTCCAATGGCCTATTTGTTTTTTCTTATACTTCATAACTTTTGTTGCTGATGATTGTGAAGTTAGGATTATTTTTTGAAACAATTGGAGCCTTAAGTGAGCAAAAATAATGAGTGCAATAATGGGTCCCTATAAACATCCACCATGTTATAAGTCCCCGATGTCAATGAGAAGAAACAGTTCTTATTTCTTTACAAATCTCTCGGAGTCACAAGGTCTCACTCTTTTATCCCTACAGCATGTCCTGCAAATACATTCTCATTTTTAGCAAAAACACCCTAATTTAGAATTCCAACCTGTATACATTTGTATGTGTGGCAATGAACATCAGACAAAACAGAGATGAGCTAAGCACACTGAAAAACATTAAAGCATCAGCTTTGAAAGACTGAGAAATCAATCAGGCAAAATACAGTTTTAAAAAGAGATCCACAGCAGCTGCATCAACCATAAAAAAAAAGAAAAATATAAAGAAAGAAAGAAAGAAAAATAAAGAAAGAAAGAAAGGAAAGAAAGAAAAGATGTGATCTCCGTTTATCACAATTCCCTTGTCTGTTGTCTGAAAACAGAATGCACCCAGTAAAATGTAATGCACTAACTGTAGAGGGAGAACAAGGCTTGTATACAGTAAGCAGATTAAAGTGGATATAGGTTGCAGTGGTAATGCAAAGATGAAGAGGCTTGCACAAGGTGGTCCATGTGGAGAGCTACATCAAACCAGTCTGAAGATACATCATCTTCATCAAATCATCATCATTGTCAACAACAATTAAAACATAAATAGACAGACCAAGGCTACTGTATTTTCTCTGTCTGAGTGTGCAGATGATATTACATCATGGCAGCAGTATATCTACATGCACACCATAAGCTGGGTGTTCCCAAGTTAGATGACAACCAGCATCCATGTGAAAGTGGAAGTGTCTTTTTCATGACAAGTTATGCAGATTATCATCATCTTGCCTTTCGTTGCTGTGGGTGTGTATACATGCCCTGCTACATTGCTGCTCAGGTGAATAAAGAGCTAGTTGTGTTTCACAGGAACGATGTTTTCTGAACCCATGTTGACTGTGTGTCAATAGGCATAGTGTTGTGGAAAACGGTGGACAGCATACTGCACATGTTTTGCGCCAGTCACATGGAAATTAATAATACGATTTGATTTTTATTGATGCTTTTTATGTGCTTTTTTGCTTCTGGACAATTAAAAACCGATGTGATTGATCCTTTTTATGCGGTTTTTGGCTTCAGGACAATTAAAAACCGATGTGACTGATACTTTTTATGTGGTTTTATGCCTCAGAACAATTAAAAACCCATGCGAGTGATGCTTTTTATGCGGTTTTGACCTCAGGACATTAAAAATAGATTTTTCCCATCTTATGAGATATGACCTTGCCATGGTGGATGGGCTTACTTAACTAACAGTATCACAACTGTACACCCATGCACACTGAGTAGTACAGTTTGTTTAAAGTCAAACATACACCTTAGGTATCGTTGTATGATTCATTCTTCATTTTTAGTTGACCACTATTAAATCATGATGCTTACAGCGCCCTCTTTTGCTACATTTTGTAACTATTTGTTTTTCTTCTGCCATAAGTTTTCCCCCTTCTCCGATAATATTCCATATCAATTTGAAGTTATTCTGACCAGTGGTGTTATTTCTACAGTGGTTTGAAAGTTGAACTTTAATTATAATGTTTCTGTATTTTTAATTATTTCTAGTTCATATTCCACATCATGGTCTCTATCCCATCTCTTTGGATTATCATTAACATAAAATTAGGTAGAAGCAGAAAGTGTGAAAAAGCTATCTATGATGTTAATGTTACTTAACACAAATTTAATCTTTCATTTTGTTGTCACAATGCTACAAAGGCCAGTTCCCCTGCTCTTGGTAATCAGAAGTCCATACCTGGCTCTAAAGCTGGGTTTCTACTGGCATGAATTTCTTACAAGTAGATCCCCTGCTACCACTCCCATAATTCAACATACGTGTGGAAACATGCAATTTGCATGTTGTTATACCAACTTACACCTAACTTTTGAAAGTTAAGTGGCGTTCTACCTCCTCCACCATCATCTACAAGTTTCAGCAACTATGATTAGTGGATCTGCTCTCATTCTACTCTGATTCATTCAACAGCACAGATCTAGAATTGTTTGTTTATTTACATGAAAAGTTAGTATCATACCAAAATAATGTGCTTGTTCTTCAACTAAGTTAATGAATACCTTCTAAAGTGACAAAATATTCTTAAACTATGTGACAGGGACATCTTTTAACATTCAACAACTCTTTATAATCATTTATTTGTATCAGAGTAACATATCATCTTTCAAAGCGACGAAATGATTAAACAGTATCGTTACTGACAGAATGGACTTGTCGAAGTTCATATTACAGCAGAACACTCAATACTGTAAAGGTATTTTTTATTTCAGTATAGTGATAATAAGGTCTTGCTTTAGTCATTGAGTGTAAGTATTATGGCGAAATAGAAGTTTATTTTTAACTTTAGAGAATTAAAACTACTCTTGTCCATCATTAAAATCCTATGCAAATATGACAGTGTTCATATTGGCGCTGTTACTGAGTGATTACTTTTCTCCACAGCTTTATAAATTCTGATTACAAAATAAGTGCTGCACCAGTGAAAGAAACATATACAAATATTGCAGTGACATCAGTTTGCCAGATGTGTCAGTGTTACTTCTAATTTAATGTGAGGTGGCATGACAGCTTGCATACGTGTACTAGATCTTGCTACAGAGCCACAAATATAGCTCAAAAAAGATTTCAAAATTGATGTTACTCATTCAAAAATGATTTTAAAATGAATGCTGTCTCAAGCAGATAACTTCCTCATTAGCATACTGGATGTTCCCAAGTGATTGCTACAAGATGTTCACTCCCATACCCAACTTTAATAAAAAAAATATGACCTTTTAAGTTGAAAAAACTTTTTGAGTATCCCATTCATCAAAAAACAAAGTTCATTGTATATTTTATTTTTAGTTTCAGAAATGTTGATGTGCGAAATCAGATGATTGTTTTTATACACACTGTTTATAATTCACTAGGTCTCAGTGTGGTTTCAGGCCCCAATGGTTCATATTCAAAGATGTGAAAATGTTATTTCTTTCGTGCAAGCTTCTTTTGAATCAAAAACATCTACTGAAGGCACTCTAGCTGATCTGATTAATGTATTTGATTTAGTAAACTGGAGATACCAAGGCATTATGGCATCCACGACTTGGAACCTTTGCCTAAGGATCAATTCTTCAGTCACTGTCATTTGCAATGTTTGTTAATGATCTTCAGAGTAATTTGTCATGTATATCTGTACATGATGCAGATGACACAATGACTGCAAATTCTGGAAAAGATGTGAACAAACTGAAACTACAAAACGGTGAGTCCTTCAAGTTATCAAATACTTGGTTTAATGCCAATGAATATCTGGTAAACTACTTGGCATGTATATGGATGCAGATTTTATCTGTTGAGTAAACTACATAAATGTCTTTCTGAAAAACTGTACATTTGTTCATATTGTGCATTCTTTCACTTTTACATAAGATTTGGTTTTGTTGGGTGGGGTGATTCTCCTGGAGAAAAAAAAATGTAGCAGAAGTAGAGCATTAGCTGTTTCCATAACTGAAACATCTTGTGGGCCTAATTCCAAACAGTAAATTGTATTAATAGTTACATGTCTCTTCATACAGAGTTGTCCCTTTGCTTTAAAAGAAAACCACCACCAGTATAGCCTAAGGCAGCCTGTGCACAAACATAATACTTATCAAATATTAAAAACAGATACACAAACAACTAGAGAAAACGCAGTGTAGTTACAAGTGTCTAGTTACAAGACGTTTTAGTATATTACCTTCATAGGTACCACAGGTCTCACTAAAGTGGCTGAAAGAGAAGGTCTATCTTAAACTTGAAGAATATGAGAATTGTGTAGCGGTTGATCTTAATTAATAATTAATTAACAAAGTTTACAGCTTCCACCACCTGAGGAGGTGCAGTGGGGAATTAGTCCACATTAAAGAAGAATTACATGATTGTCAGAACACTCAATAAAGAAGTAGATCAGAAATTGAAATAATGGCCGTAATCTAAACATACTGTCTCACAAAAGAGAAAACACTTCATCCTGACAACTCATTGAAGAGCCCAGACTACTTCTGTGCTGTAAATCTGAATAAGAAAAATAAACAGAAACCCAGGAAAAAATAACGATTTTGAAGGGGGTTTCATCGAAAAATATTGTTGTTGTTCTTAACTATGTGACCAATAGTTGAGATTATAGTAGCACACGAGCCATTACCAGCAATTCAATAAAGAAACTTTAGAATACCTGCTTGGTTGATGAGTAATTATTAAAGCCATCAACTCTGCTGTTGAAGAATGAGTGGGAAGATCGTCAATCACAATTTCTAAGGACTAAAACTGTTTCATTGGTTCCACAACTATGTCATAGAATTGAGAAGCAATGGAGTCCACCTGGCACAGTGATCCAGCTCGCCATCAGTGTCCGCTACACACCATGCTGCACAGCAACTGTGGTGAGCTGTACTTAATTCATACTACTTTTTTGTGACAGTAGTACCTACTGTGAAATAATTTAAAAGTGTCTACATCCAAAAACAGAGACGTTGAACGAAATATATATACGCCAGCTTGACAGTTCATGGGGTCGCGGGTAAATATTCAAATGGTCATTTCTTTTGTTATGTAGTTATGAATAAGCACTTAAATTTTGTGTGCATGCTTTACACCTTCCTTTGATATTTACAAGAGCCTGGAAACTACTTTTGCAGTCTGGCAGAAAGTAGTGGAGAACATACTGAGCATAATTTCCAGTCTGCAAGTCCAGATTCCTCTTTATGCTCACTGAAAGAAAATGTGCCTCTTTGCTGTTTACACAGCAGGATCAGGAACTACGACTATTAGTAAAACTTTTGAGTTTTAACTGATTGCTATATTCTGTAAAAGTTCACATGTACAAAATATAATAATATCCCTGATAATAATAATAATAATAATGGTAACGACACTGCTAGCCAACTGGAAAATGATTTAAATCCAAATAGAGGTGTTTTGCAGGATATGCTTCCTGCAACCACCCTAGAAGGAAAACAAAGACAGAGGACGAGATGGTCAGATGAAGTTAATCTGTTATTACCAAGCAACAAACCTAGGAACCAACACAACTGGATACAGATCACAAGTATACACAACATTTATTACCAGATACCCAGAATTAAAATTTTTAACAGAACAACGACTAGCTGATCAGATCTGTGTAATAATAAAAAATAACAGGATACCCCAGTCAGAATTAGAAAACATCAAACAACAAGTACAACAAATACTGGAACAAAATAATGTGCAATCAGAAAAAGAAGAAGAAAATACAGTAATGGACTCAAACATCCCAGAGCAAACAAACAAAGAACAACACGCACCAATTAAACAATTAGAGGAAAACGAAATCTTAAGACAGCCAACAGAACAAGCACAAATAGAACACGAAGTGACACAGATGTTAGATATAGAAGAAAAATTTCAGCTAACATATATAGAATACAAAGACACAAATACAGACATTAGACCATTCTTGCATAGACCACCAAATAACCCACAAGTCGAAACAACAATAAAAACTATCAACACAATCATACACAACAAAATAAATGAAAACACAACTATGGAAGAGTTACAACTACTGGTTTATATAGGAGCACTCACTACACTAAATATACACACTAGGCAGAGATCAGAACCAACAAACACACAGAAGAAACCCACAAAACCAGCATGGCAACACAGGCTACAGATCAAAATAGAAAAACTGAGAAAAGACATCGAACAGCTAACACAATTTATAAGAAATGAAATCTCGGAAAGAAAACGAAAAAGGTTGAGTAAAATCTCACAACAAGAAGCGACAGAGCAATTAGACGAAAAGAAGCAGAAATTACAAGCATTAGCCAAACGACTCAGAAGATACAAAAAAAGTGAAAATAGAAGGAAACAAAACCAAACATTCAACACAAACCAAAAGAAATTTTACCAGACAATAGATAACACACACATTAAAATAAACAATCCACCAAACATAACAGACATGGAACACTTCTGGAGCAACATATGGTCAAACCCGGTACAACATAACAGGCATGCACGATGGATACAAGCAGAAACATACACATACAAAATGATACCACAAATGCCTGAAGTGATAATTTTGCAACATGAAGTCACCCAAGCAATTAATTCTACTCACAATTGGAAAGCCCCTGGAAATGATAAAATAGCAAATTTCTGGTTAAAGAAGTTCACCTCAATTCATTCACATCTAACTAAATTATTTAACCAATATAATGGAAGGAAACATTCCACGTGGGAAAAAATATATATAAAAACAAAGATGAGGTGACTTACCGAACAAAAGCGCTGGCAGGTCAATAGACACACAAACAAACACAAACACACACACAAAATTCAAGCTTTCGCAACAAACTGTTGCCTCATCAGGAAAGAGGGAAGGAGAGGGGAAGACGAAAGGAAGTGGGTTTTAAGGGAGAGGGTAAGGAGTCATTCCAATCCCGGGAGCGGAAAGACTTACCTTAGGGGGAAAAAAGGACAGGTATACACTCGCACACACGCACATATCCATCCACACATACAGACACAAGCAGACATATTTAAAGACATATTTAAATATGTCTGCTTGTGTCTGTATGTGTGGATGGATATGTGCGTGTGTGCGAGTGTATACCTGTCCTTTTTTCCCCCTAAGGTAAGTCTTTCCGCTCCCGGGATTGGAATGACTCCTTACCCTCTCCCTTAAAACCCACTTCCTTTCGTCTTCCCCTCTCCTTCCCTCTTTCCTGATGAGGCAACAGTTTGTTGCGAAAGCTTGAATTTTGTGTGTGTGTTTGTGTTTGTTTGTTTGTGTGTCTATCGACCTGCCACCGCTTTTGTTCGGTAAGTCACCTCATCTTTGTTTTTATATAAATTATTTAAATTTATTTAAATTTATTTAAATTATTAAATAAATTATTTAACCATTACATTGCAGACCCATACACATTCCCTGATACACTTACACACGGAATAACATATCTGAAACCTAAAGATCAAGCAGACACAGCGAACCCAGCTAAATATCGGCCCATAACATGCCTACCAACAATATACAAAATATTAACTTCAGTCATTAAACAGAAATTAATGACACATACAACACAGAACAAAATTATAAATGAAGAACAAAAAGGCTGTTGCAAAGGAGCACGAGGGTGTAAAGAGCAACTGATAATAGATGCAGAGGTGACATATCAAGCTAAAACTAAACAAAGGTCGCTACACTACGCATACATTGTTTACCAAAAAGCTTTTGATAGTGTACCCCACTCATGGTTACCACAAATATTGGAACTATACAAAGTAGATCCTAAATTGATACAGTTCCTAAACATGGTAATGAAAAATTGGAAAACCACACTTAATATCCAAACAAATTCAAATAATATCACATCACAGCCAATACAGATTAAGCGTGGAATATACCAAGGAGACTCATTAAGTCCTTTCTGGTTCTGCCTTGCTCTAAACCCACTATCCAACATGCTAAATAATACAAATTATGGATACAATATTACTGGAACATACCCACACAAAATCACACATTTGCTATACATGGGTGATCTAAAACTACTGGCAGCAACAAATCAACAACTCAATCAATTACTAAAGATAACAGAAGGATTCAGCAATGATATAAGTATGGCTTTTGGAACAGACAAATGTAAGAAAAATAGCATAGTCAAGGGAAAACACACTAAACAAGAAGATTACATATTGGATAACCACAGCGACTGCATAGAAGCGATGGAAAAAACGGATGCCTATAAATATCTAGGATACAGACAAAAAATAGGAATAGATAATACAAATATTAAAGAAGAACTAAAAGAAAAATATAGACAAAGACTAACAAAAATACTGAAAACAGAATTGACAGCAAGAAACAAGACAAAAGCTATAAATACTTATGCCATACCAATACTGACCTACTCATTTGGAGTAGTGAAATGGAGTAACACAGACCTAGAAGCACTCAATACACTTACACGATCACAATGCCACAAATATAGAATACATCATATACATTCAGCAACAGAAAGATTCACATTAAGCAGAAAGGAAGAAGGAAGGGGATTTATCGACATAAAAAACCTACATTATGGACAGGTAGACAATTTAAGAAATTTCTTTCTAGAACGAGCAGAAACTAGCAAAATACACAAGGCAATCACTCATATAAATACATCGGCTACACCACTGCAATTTCATAACAACTTCTACAACCCTTTAGATCACATAACATCAACAGATACGAAGAAAGTAAATTGGAAAAAGAAAACACTTCATGGCAAGCACCCGTATCATCTAACACAGCCACACATTGATCAAGACGCATCCAACACATGGCTAAGAAAAGGCAATATATACAGTGAGACAGAAGGATTCATGATTGCAATACAGGATCAAACAATAAACACCAATTATTACAGCAAGCATATTATTAAAGATCCCAATACCACAACGGATAAATGCAGACTTTGTAAACAACAAATAGAAACAGTAGATCACATCACAAGTGGATGTACAATACTAGCAAATACAGAATACCCCAGAAGACATGACAATGTCACAAAAATAATACATCAACAGCTTGCCTTACAACATAAACTTTTAAAACAACATGTTCCTACATACAAGTATACACCACAAAATGTACTGGAGAATGATGAATACAAATTATACTGGAACAGAACCATTATAACAAATAAAACAACGCCACATAACAAACCTGACATCATACTCACCAATAAAAAGAAGAAATTAACACAACTAATCGAAATATCCATACCCAATACAACAAATATACAAAAGAAAACAGGAGAAAAAATTGAAAAATACATCCAACTGGCTGAGGAAGTCAAAGACATGTGGCATCAGGATAAAGTTGACATCATACCAATTATACTATCAACTACACGAGTCATACCACACAATATCCACCAGTACATCAATGCAATACAGCTACATCCAAACATATATATACAACTACAGAAATCCGTAATTATTGATACATGTTCAATTACCCGAAAGTTCCTAAATGCAATATAACACATACCGTACAGTTAAAAGGAAGTGACGCTTGATCAAGGTCCGCGTCACTCCATTTTTAACCGGACTTAACGTCTGAGAAAGTGAAGGAAATAATAATAATAATAATAATAATAATAATAATAATAATAATCGTTTCAGAAACAGCACTATTAACAGTGCAGAGATGACCACTGTGGGAACTTCCAAGTAAAATGGTATATCACCCTGATTTCTAATCACCAAAAGTTACTTCCTTGCCAATATAGCGGAAAAATAACTTCCTCACTTGCCACGTGGTTTTGTCAGCATTGTGGGCGACACACAGTTACTTCTGTGAAATTTAAGGGAACCAGGATAGTGGAATATCTTCACAGGTTCACTTCCAGCTTTTATGGAAAATCGCATTCAACTCTGCCAAGCTCTGACGTCGTCCAAGACACCAGGCAAGCAGGCATTTGACTGACATGAACATATTGATATCCTGGTTCAAAGTGTCTCTCCTAACTGCCTCTCAGGCCATATTTATATATGGCCACAGTGGACCACCAAAGGGAACATCTGCTATCAGTCGTCCTAGGGACAGGGTCAGAATCTAAAAGGCCCATTTCTCGGACACGTATTAATTAATAATAATTGTTTAACAATTTGTAATCTTCTCAATTTGTATATAAATAGAATTAAGTTTGGTTTAGTTATTAAAATGTTTTAGCTGGCTACAATTTTTTAAAGCGGAATCGACAGTAGAACATGACCTCTGAACTGCCTTTTTAAGATTCCTTGTTCTCATAGTTATTTATGAACTGTCCCGAAACTTGCTATAGCTGTATTACTGCACTATTGCAATCGCGTACTGTAAGTACAACCTTCTATTACAAATACAAATGATAATCAATTATGAGTAAGGACTTCATTTCAAATTTGGTTTTTAGTAAATAATTTGAAAACCAAAAGAGGTAACTTATTGGTGCTACATATAGAAGAAGTTTACATCTTACTGAGGATGTTTCTAAGTCTAGTATTTAGAGCCTTTAATTTTTCATAAAGACCCAAATAACTTTTGATTGTGATGTACATGATGTGCATTTGTATATTATGACCAGTTTTTAGCTCTCTAGTTCTATTATTTAGTGCCACTATTTTTTCTTAAGGTCGTATATTTTGCCTGACATATGGAGGGCTTATTTCAATAGTATAATTGAATATTTCTGGTATCTCAACTGCAGATTTTTCAGCGCTCATTTAATTTTAGGACTCTGCATCTCAGAATGAACAAAAATGTACTTGTACGACTATTGAAATAAGCCCTTCATATTCATTTGATCATTCTGAGACCTTAAAATGTTAAAAATAATATACTTAAGCCTACACTGATCAAGTTTGGAGCATTTATTTTAGATTTAATGTCACAATTATATTATGGTGTAATCCTTTGTATGTTAAGCACAGATGTTATGATGATGTGACATTGGTAGTAGTGAATTGGAGTAAACCCCTGCACACTAGCTTTCCCCTATGCCTCTTATAACGATACAGCACTTGTTTAGCCTCAAGTTAGCAGCAGTAGAATATTAGGTGCAAACTCGTTATGGTTTTACCATATGCCAATATGAGATGGAAGAGCTATTCAAGATTTTTGCAGAATTAAAATCTGACTTTAATAATAAATTGGATACTACTTATGCAAATATTGAAACTGGAGGTATTAAGTTAAACCCAGAGGCAGATGTACATTCTACATGTTTTTAAAGATATTTTATAAGTCCCTGCTTAAGTGTTGTGATGAATCCAAAAAACTGATTTTTCCCTGAGTTATTTGGAAGAGGATGATGCTAAATGAGGAACTGGTCATTCGAAGAATTCCCTTCTTGGAATGATATTCAGGAAATGTTTAAGAAGTACTGGTTGTCCAGCACACATTAAAAGTTAATGCTAGAGTTATTTGGCCCAAAATATTATAGTAATAGTTGGCATCCTGGTAGTTATAAGAAATACAGAATGTCCCAAAATAATGTATACATTCTTTGAAACTGAACATCTCTTTAATGAAAGGGGTTAGAAATACAATTTTAGTGGTACTAGGTGCCTCATGGCCCGACTTAAGGTGGTAAATGTTCAAAGTGGTGTCTGTCCATCGCAATACACTATCGACAAAGACTTACAACTGAGCGACATGCCAATGTTATTGTTTCCAACGGAATAGCAGCACAGACTTGTTTAATTTGCTCTCTAAGGTCATCCAATGTGTGTGGTCTCACAGTGTAAACTGTATTCTTGAGAGTACCCCAAAGAAAGAAGTCTAGAGGAGTTAAATCTGGAGATTGAGTGGGATACTCCACACTCCATCTTCGTCCTATCCATGTGGTACGGAATGTATGATTGAGAAATGTCTTCACATCCAGGTGAAAGTGAGGTGGCGCCCCATCCTGTTGAAAGTAATAATCTTCCATTCCAGACACAACGCTAAGACCAGGAGTTATCATTTACAACATTTCCAAGTACGAGTCACCCGTGACAGTGTTGTTGAAGAAGTACAGCCTGATTAACACTCTAGAAGACAGACCACACCAGACTGTTACTCCTAGTAGATTAACATGCCTTTGCTCAGTTACGTATGGATTCTCCCTGGCCCAGTACACGCAATTATGGTTGTTAATTGCTCCATCAAGTTCAAACGTCGCATCATCTGACCAAATAATTCGATCTTGGAAACATTGCTCTTCTTCACATCTGTTAATGTGCCACTCACAAAATTCGCTTCGCCTATCAGGATCATCCTCGTTAAGAGCATGGAGAAGTCTTGGAATGTAAGGCTTAAAGTTCTGAGATGGCAAAATTGTATGACCCCTGCTTCTGCAGATCCCAGTCCCATGAGAGCATTGCCTCACATATTTCTTCGGGGATCGTGTGTATGCCTGGATTACTGCATCAAAACCCTCATTGTCTGTTGAACTTCTCTTTCGTCCACTATTTCTCTTCTTCTCATTCTGCACTGTTTCTTCGATTTCAAACTTATCTCTGATTATTAGAATTGTTACTCTTGTTGGTGGTGGTATTCCAAATTCAGCTCTCCAATGTCTCCAATTTTTCCCGAGGACATGCAGCTTTACTGTATGATTAAATGATGATGGCGTCCTCTTGGGTAAAATATACCGGAGGTAAAATAGTCCCCCATTCAGATCTCCAGGCGGGGACTACTCAAGAGGATGTCGTTATCAGGAGAAAGAAAACTGGCGTTCTACGGATCGGAGCGAGGAATGTCAGATCCCTTAATCGGGCAGGTAGGTTAGAAAATTTAAAAAGGGAAATGGATAGGTTAAAGTTAGATAAAGTGGGAATTAGTGAAGTTCGGTGGCAGGAGGAACAAGACTTTTGGACAGGTGATTACAGGGTTATAAATGCAAAATCAAATAGGGGTAATGCAGGAGTAGGTTTAATAATGAATAAAAAAATAGGAATGCGGATTAGCTACTACAAACAGCATAGTGAACGCATTATTGTCGCCAAGATAGACACAAAGCCCATGCCTACTACAGTAGTACAAGTTTATACGCCAACTAGCTCTGCAGATGATGAAGAAATAGATGAAACGTATGACGAGATAAAAGAAATTATTCAGGTAGTGAAGGGAAACGAAAATTTAATAGTCATGGGTGACTGGAACTCGTCAGTAGGAAAAGGGAGAGAAGGAAACATAGTAGGTGAATATGGGTTGGGGGGAAGAAATGAAAGAGGAAGCCGCCTTGTAGAATTTTGCACAGAGCATGACTTAATCATAGCCAACACTTGGTTCAAGAACCATATAAGAAGGTTGCATACCTGGAAGAATCGCGGAGATACTAAAAGGTATCAGATAGATTATATAATGGTAAGACAGAGATTTAGGAACCTGGTTTTAAATTGTAAGACATTTCCAGGGGCAGATGTGGATTCTGACCACAATCTATTGGTTATGAACTGCAGATTGAAACTGAAGAAACTGCAAAAAGGTGGGAATTTAAGGAGATGGGACCTGGATAAACTGAAAGAACCAGAGGTTGTACAGAGTTTCACAGCATAAGGGAACAATTGACAGGAATGGGGGAAAGAAATACAGTAGAAGAAGAATGGGTAGCTCTGAGGGATGAAGTAGTGAAGGCAGCAGACGATCAAGTAGGTAAAAAGACGAGGGCTAATAGAAATCCTTGGGTAACAGAAGAAATATTGAATTTAATTGATGAAAGGAGAAAATATAAAAATGCAGTAAATCAAGCAGGCAAAAAGGAATACAAACGTCTCAAAAATGAGATCGGCAGGAAGTGCAAAATGGCTAAGCAGGGATGGCTAGAGGACAAATGTAAGGATGTAGAGGCTTGTCTCACTAGGGGTAAGATGGATACTGCCTACAGGAAAATTCAAGAGACCTTTGGAGAGAAGAGAACCGCTTGTATGAATATCAAGAGCTCAGATGTCAACCCAGTTCTAAGTAAAGAAGGGAAGGCAGAAAAGTGGAAGGAGTATATAGAGGGTTTATACAAGGGCGATGTACTTGAGGACAATACTATGGAAATGGAAGAGGATGTACATGATGATGAAATGGGAGATATGATTTTGCGTGAAGAGTTTGACAGAGCACTGAAAGACCTGAGTCGAAACAAGGACCCCGGTGTAGACAACATTCCATTAGAACTACTGACAACCTTGGGAGAGCCAGTCCTGACAAAACTCTACCATCTGGTGAGCAAGATGTATGAGACAGGCAAAATACCCTCAGACTTCAAGAAGAATATAATAATTCCAATCCCAAAGAAAGCAGGTGTTGACAGATGTGAAAATTACTGAACTATCAGTTTAATAAGTCACAGCTGCAAAATACTAATGCGAATTCTTTACAGACGAATGGAAAAACTGGTAGAAGCAGACCTCGGGGAAGATCAGTTTGGATTCCGTAGAAACGTTGGAACACGCGAGGCAATACTAACCTTACGACTTATCTTAGAAGAAAGATTAAGAAAAGGAAAACCTACATTTCTAGCATTTGTAGACTTAGAGAAGGCTTTTGACAATGTTAACGGGAATACTCTCTTTCAAATTCTGAAGGTGGCAGGGGTCAAATACAGGGAGCGAAGGGCTATTTACAATTTGTACAGAAACCAGATGGTAGTTATAAGAGTCGAGGGGCATGAAAGGGAAGCAGTGGTTGGGAAAGGAGTGAGACAGGGTTGTAGCCTCTCCCCAATGTTATTCAATCTGTATATTGAGCAAGCAGTAAAGGAAACAAAAGAAAAATTCGGGGAAGGTATTAAAATTCATGGAGAAGAAGTAAAAACTTTGAGGTTCGCCGATGACATTGTAATTCTGTCAGAGACAGCAAAGGACTTGGAAGAGCAGTTGAACGGAATGGACAGTGTCTTGAAAGGAGGATATAAGATGAACATCAACAAAAGCAAAACGAGGATAATGGAATGTAGTCAAATTAAATCGGGTGATGCTGAGGGAATTAGATTAGGAAATAAGACACTTAAAGTAGTAAAGGAGTTTTGCTATTTGGGGAGTAAAATAACTGATGATGGTCAAAGTAGAGAGGATATAAAATGTAGACTGGCAATGGCAAGGAAATCGTTTCTGAAGAAGAGAAATTTGTTAACGTCGAGTATAGATTTAAGTGTCAGGAAGTCATTTCTGAAAGTATTTGTATGGAGTATAGCCATGTATGGAAGTGAAACATGGACAATAACTAGTTTGGACAAGAAGAGAATAGAAGCTTTCGAAATGTGGTGCTGCAGAAGAATGCTAAAGATAAGGTGGGTAGATCACGTAACTAATGAGGAGGTATTGAATAAGATTGGGGAGAAGAGAAGTTTGTGGCACAACTTGACTAGAAGAAGGGATCGGTTGGTAGGACATGTTTTGAGGCATGAAGGGATCACAAATTTAGCATTGGAGGGCAGCGTGGAGGGTAAAAATCGTAGAGGGAGACCAAGAGATGAATACATTAAGCAGATTCAGAAGGATGTAGGTTGCAGTAGGTACTGGGAGATGAAGAAGCTTGCACAGGATAGAGTAGCATGGAGAGCTGCATCAAACCAGTCTCAGGACTGAAGACCACAACAACAACAACAACATGTCAGCATACGACACTCACATTCTCTGTTTTCCAGTAACACTATAGCATCCATTTCCTTTGTTCAAACGATAACGCCATGTTCGCTGACAATCCTGAAACAGAAGAAATCATTGTTATGTTTTTCACCGCCTTCTTAATTATTACCCATAAAAATTGTACTTCTGTCTCCTGTAATTAACGATATTCTCTGTTTCAAAGAGCGTACACATTATTTTGGGACACCCTGTATATTGAGTGGTAGCTAAAAAGCTCAAAATACGTGGACAATCCTATAGAGGACAGCCTGTAACTAAAGTGTTGGTGCAGAGGATACCTTACTATGTCAAGAAAGATATATAATATTTTAGCAGATGACGGCAAACTGTTTATTGACATTTATCAAAGGTAATGATATACTGAACAAAGAATGAGGAGACTACGCACAAGGTGACAACTGCCAACCAGACAATAATGAAGAGAAAGGTATCCACACACATTTTAATGAAAAAGTAATACGAAGTATTGTGAAGTAAGGATGTGGAATAATAATAGGAGAAATAATCAAGGAAGTAACGAGGCATAGACAATTCATTCTAGTAATGTAAACAACATCATCAGGAACTTGGTTGACACTTAGTGTGGTGGCTGATGTGAAGGTATCTCCAGCAGCTGTCGCTCCCATCAGCCACCGTGCCGAGTGTCAAATTGTTGTGTGAACAGTAATGTAAGTACTAATATGCTGATTGACTGGAGAACACCTTGCAGTTTGTTGTTCACTTTATTGATCAGATGAACACGAGCTCAATGCAACTCACTTTGCTTGTGTTGCACAATAGACAGGGCATCACACAGTTGAGTACCATCAGCTTACAGTCATGTGATGCCTTTTGATACCACTGGAAAGTTGGCGTTGTTTTGCAAACTCACATCACCAGTTTTGTAAAGGGCTCGTCAATACTGTTGTGGAGGCCGAGTTGCCACCGTGTTACGGCAGGCCAAGTTTGAGAGTTTGTGGAATGGCTTCTGGTGCAGTACACCGCTAAGACAATTTGTCCCTGCCACTATTACACAACTGTGCCCCAGGGTCAGGTGACAGGATAGGTGAATGAAGGTTCAACAACACTCCAACAAATTAGCAACAAAGTCACACAAATGAGTTAAAAAGGTTTACTTGTCTTTGTGACTTGTTGAATGATTAAGTCTGCAATACTGCATGTAATATAAGACAAAAGAGCCCCTCAATGGCTAAGTGCAAATGATTGAAGGTAAACTTCACAGTACATAGCAAATGAAATTTTTACAAGAACTGTCTGTTCACTTTTAAGAGTTCACTAAATGACGTTCCCTGTCCAAGTCAGCCCTGGACGATGATCTATAAACAAGTGGGCGAGAGCTGCTCTTCTATCGTCCGAGCGGGCTTCTTTCCGTTGTCGTCTGGTCATTGGCGGACGGTAATCGGTCAGCAATTGGCTGAGGCGAGGTCGATATCTTTACCCTCAGCGCCATGGAGGTAAGAATAAGGGGAGATGGCGCTACGTATCCCAGCCGTACTACGTTTTGAAGCCATGGGGGCGTGGCTCACTGCCATGACACTCTGACCAAAACATTGTCAGTGTGCTATAGCGCTGCGTGTATTACAGTCACTAATTGCACCATATACGCATGTAACATCATCAGATTGGTTGTTTCAAAGTTTTTGTTTAAAATAAAATCTCGTAAAGGCGAAATTCCGCATTTCTTCTGATTAAAAATAGTTTTTAATGTAATATTACGAACAGCTAGCCTTCAATGTAAACGATACAATGTTGTTAATTCAGTAATAAACGTGTATCACAAACTAAATAATAGAAACTGAAAACTAAGTTAGCTATACCCTCCCTCCAAAGACCCATAAATACATCTTGTTTGTAATACATGCTGGGACATTTCAGTTACGTTACACTACTGGGAAACACTCTTCATTACCACCAATATTTACTGAAATGAGGTACATAGAATGGCAAATCTACACAGTGTCCTGTTTAGGACAGTTAATGTAGTGTTAGCTTTTAATTTGGTACATCATGAAGACAAAGTGAGTTACTCAACACTTTGATTATCGACGATACGTACGTATTATACTGAAATGTGAACTTGAAAACTAAGAATTTAATTCTTTGAATTAACATACCTTTTGCAAATGTTTTGGGTGTGTAGGGAAAACTGATGGTACAGCATTTTCTCGGAGCCTTACTGTTGAAACGGAAGTTCGGTCTATGTCCTCTTCTCGGAAATGCTGAGAACATATAGTGCTCCATTTCGACGCACACCAATTCTTCCTCCTCACGGCATTCTCCCACAGAGCTTTCCGACTTTCATTTTTAGGAAATCTACAGGAGAAAAACACGCTATAGTACAAGTACCGATGTAGCACACGTTCATTCACAATGAAGTTGTAAAATCACACTTAACGAGACAACTTACACATGAAATGTTATTCCCTTCGATTTCGCATCACAATCAGAAAGATTCGTACATCCGAACACCACACAAGTCACCATAATAGCGCAAAATCCTTCCAAAAGTGAGCGACAAGCCTATGCACACAAGTTTACAGCAGCAATGTTTTGGTCGGATTGAGATGGCTACCCTCGGCTTCACATAACTTCACAGCTGTGACATCACGGCGTCTCCCTCTATTCTTACCTCCATGCTCAGCGCCGACAGTGGCGCAGGTGGAACTCGCGCAAGTGGAGAGTCTCTATGGCACTGGCACCAGCTCGCATCTTTGCACCTGTGTCTTGTTCGGATGACACAGCGCGTTGATGTATGTCAAGTTTAGAGACAACGTATCTGTAAAGAACTCTTTGGCAGTACTGATAGCACTTTATTAATCACTATCAGGCTCAGAAAAGATCGTCTTGTTTTGGTGTAATAGGTACAGTAATACTCAACAACATTAACCCAAGAACCTCATTGTGTAAGTACAAGCTGAGGGGGAAATGGAGGGAAGCTCCCTGTTCTTTAATTTTTGTACTCTTAGTGGAGCTTTCACATAGATTTTCTTGCTAGAGGAGATCGGTTGGCTCACATCAGTGCAATTTAATTTCACCTCTTCTACAGCTCTGTACAATGCGTGTGCAAGGCAAATGATGTGTGCCACACTGGGATAGAGACTCTGAAGTCTGTAGGCTGCTACAGCCATGTATGAAGCACCATTTATTGGTCTCTATTCACACCAACAGTGACAGTAGCTTCATTGAGTTGTCAAACGCAAAGGCAGTTGTCGAGCTGTTTATTCTGCTGAGAGCTTCACACCCTTAGGAGAAACATTTCTCCAGGTCCGTCAACTTTAAGGACACCAACAAAAGTATTTACAATTTAACCCCTATCCAAATTGATGATTTCCGATAGACGCCCTAATCTCTTGGTCAACAACTTTAGTTCGTATTTTGTCGAGCACTTCCTCGTAGCACACAGATAAATAGTCGTTTCTCAGCGTAGCTTCATCTGGAACTGGATTTATTTTGTACTTCAAGAACTGTCTGAAGTGGGGATTCTTCAGCTTCTCCAATAGGACATTGCAAGACACCACCATCTTAAACAAGTTCTTGCACCTCTGAAGATGGACATGTCTACTCAAATAACAGCGTTCGTCTGCTGTCCTTCTCAGCACTTATCTTCGTGCAGCTACTGTGTTTGGAGGTGTTGCAGTGTTTTTACACGTTAAAGCCATTTCCCCCATTAACCTTAACTTCATATAGTTTATAAAATAATATTTCCTTGTCATTGCTGAAGAATTTCTCCCCTGGTTTCGTCGAATAGGACTAAGTTTGTATTCAAACTGAATGGGGCGACTACTTGTGCTATGTTTATTGTGCCAGAAGCCACCCTTGTTGGCTTCGAGAATGTTTTGTAGACTCTGTGCAACAATCTTTATGTCAGTGAACGGACTACATAATGTGTTACACTGCTTGTCTACTATAAACCCGATAAATAAATCTTTGTAGTAATTGTGTTTAATTGTGACAACATTACCTCAAACATTGTCATGTGAGTAAAATTTTCGTGTTTATATTCTTGTGTACTTAAAAATACGACAAACATTTGGATTTCTGGAAAAAAATTTGGTCGAAATATGATTCATTATGGAAAAAGTTGTCCGAAATTTGACCTATTACTAAAAAAGATATAAACATAATTTTTGCTACATTAAAGCCTTGTGGATGAATTGCTGTAAAATTCACCCTAAAGTTCAGGAAAAAGATTTGACACTAAGATCCATGCCAAACTAATAATAGAATAGTAGGCCCTCATTCAGAGAAGACAGTAATCCTCACATGGCTGAGACCTATTCTTGAGTAGTTGTTTAAAGAAGGAAAAGTAACAGCTAAGGGAGAACATTGTAAACCAATAGTAGTGAGTGACATTTTTGGAAATAAAGTTGATGTTCACCTATATTCTGTGCATAAAATATCATTAATCTTACACCATGGCTAGCGCTAATGAGGAAGAAATATTGTTGCCTCCTAGTACCAGTAATGGGAGTGTGTGTTACCGGAACCACCTGTAATAAAGGGAAGCAAATTAAAAAAGAAACATGACTACCAGTTACGATTAAAAAGTGGAACTTCCATCAAACATTGTTGCTAGTGCCATAGATCCTGTTAGGATAAGATTGGTTACTTGATAATTATTATCGATTGGATTTCAACCAGAAAATATTTGTGTGGAAAATAGGTAAAAAGGTAGCTAGCATAGCTTTCCAAAGTAATCCATTGAAATCTAAGCAAGGCCCATCATCAGAGGAGCATATTCATTTAGTTGTGTTTACTGATATTATTGCAACAGATGAAAATAAACAAGAAAAAGAAGGGAAGTATTAAATCAAGAGGAGTTGGCATTAAATTGATAGCAAGAGAATCACCTGCAGTGCCAGAAGAACAGAAATCTTAATTAGAAGGTATTCTGTTAAAACATAAAGATGTGGTCACAGATAACTTGGGACTAATGAAGGAATACTTCTGTAAGTTTAAAGTAAAAGATGACACAGTTTTTTTCCTTTTGCAAGTCGTATCCACTACCAATAAACCTTCGAATTGCAGTGAGAGATGAAATATGAAAGGAGATAGACAGCAACATAACTCAATGCATTTTTAGGGTCTGTTGTGGGTACTTAAGAGACTTGTGGTAGGTGTTCATTTAGTTTTAGATTCATGATCACTCCATAAACACAAAGAGACAGAAAGGGTTAGAACCCTGAGTACAGAAGTGATGTTATCTAACTTTGATGAAGCAGAATTTCATATTTCCATAGATTTCATGGAAGGATACTGGCAGGTAGCATTACATGACCACTCAAGGCCATACACAGCCTTCTTATTTGAAAGAAAATCTTTTCAGTTTAAAGTAAATGCCATGGAAGTATTACAATTCGCCTTGGGTTGTGAGCTGTACCAAGGAGAATGGAATCCAGGAGAAGGTGATCACAGAACAACAGCTTTCATTAGTTGAAGTCTTGGCAAGCATGATTGAATTACTCCATTACCGAATTGGACATTCCTGTGTCAGTTTTCATTCCTGCTCAATATTTATTAGGGAGGGAATTAGTGCAAGAATTAATAATGTATGTCAATGATTTATTAATAGTCTACAAGACTTGGGAAGACTGTTGACAATTATTGATATATATTTTGAGGTGACTGGAAGAAAAAGGGTTACTAATAAAAGTTTCTAAAACATACTTTTGGTGACAAGAGTTGACTTTTTGGGACACAGTGTGAGAATAATGGGAATACAACTATGTCCAGAAAGAATGCAAGTTATAAAAGACTGTCCAGAGACTAGAAATATTAAGCATCTATGATCACTTAGATTTGGCTGGATTCTATAGGAGCTTTGTAAGAGGCTAGGCTATGAAAGATGCTCATTTATCGAACTTATTGAAATAGAAAACTATCTGGAACTGTGATGAAAGTACAAAAGAAGACTTTAGCAATATTAAGCAAGCTAAAGCAAAAGCATGGAAATAAGACAAGTCACTATTTCGCACTGACTATGAACTTCACTACATAATAGATGAGAATAAATATTTTATGAGTAATATCTAGATAAGTATGCATGAGAAGATAGCATTTACTATTAAGGAATTACTCATTACTCACAGAAGTCACCATAATTTACCACAGCCCACATTTAAAAAGAACAAGAGATCAGAAGAGACATCAGAACTGAATAGATTCTCTCTTACATGCATAGCCATCACCACATAGAGAGATGGTAATAAATGGCAAGAATATCCAGATTACATTCTAAGTCCAAAAAGGCTACTCTGTAAAAGGAACAACATATATTTTGTCAAGGACAACCTTGTTCTGTAAGTTCTAAGCTTTTCGATCTCTGATAGTGGCAGGAGCTGAAGTGGTGTAATAAATGAAGAAAATTTTAATATCGGTCTAGACGACTTTACTCAAAATAATGTTTCTTGCTCATGCTGAGTTGAACAAAGAGTAGTATATTTAAGAGACAATAGTATATTTAAGAGGAAGCTCAGTAATAAGGTATGGGTTCAAAATACAATAGAATTAAGGTAACTAAAGTTATAAGAGGGAAGACGAGAAAGTAGCAGTTTAGTGGGAGTGATGTAATAATGAACAGGCTATGATACGCATATATACATGAATTATATTATGAATAGTGCAGGTGGGATAAAGGGAGTATTACTTAAGTTTAAATGGAGGAAAAATGGAGGCATATATATAGGGCCAATATAGCTATAAAATTTGAATGGTCTTTATGAAGGATTTTTCTGTAGGAGGAGGAGTATTTATGGGTTTCTGCAGAAGTAGGATACTATTAGCTTTGAGGATTACTGTAAAGTTGCAAAATACAGGAACGAACCTGAGTTTTGTGGTCTAATTCTTATACTCATTTCAGAAATGGATAACTAGGACAGAATTGTCTTAACTTTGTGTGCTGCTCTTAACACAGAAAGTAGGAAGTTAACGAGTTCACTACACTAGTTGTTCTCAACATTTATTACATTTGATTGTTTGGAATTGACAGATTAATATATAAACTCCGAAAAGCTCGAAGTGTCTATGGAAAACTATAATTTGCTGTCAGAACTGAATGGATACATCCAACGACTTGGGATGTTTGCATGTTTCACAACTATTCCTTAGAATTTTTTGTACTTTTCTCATGGTTAGCAGTACCTTTGTTTGCTAGGAGCTTTTTACGAGGGGAATTTTTACTTATTTTCGATGGTTAAATCACATGATTTAGTTTATACACATTTTTAGGGAATGTTAGCTTAACTTAGAATAAGTAGGTTAACTGCCTGCTTACCTTATCCTACTTGAAGGATGTGTAGAGGAAATAAGAAATGAGGCTCCTAAGCCTATGTTTCCTCACAAGTTTAGTTGGTAATCCAGATGAAGATACAACTATGATCAATTCATAATAGGAATTAATAATTACTCCATGTCCAGTCAGCATGACTAGGCTACGAATACTCCGTGTGTCTGAATAGACCATTGATAATTAAAACAGAGGTACAGCTGGTTTACCAGCCACCATTGTGGCTGGTCCACATACATAGAGAAATAGAGACAATGAAAAAATAATATATGGTCATAACATTTTAAGACTATAACTTACTTCAAGAATTCAAATTCCTATTGAAGAATGGTTACTTTGCACCAGTGTTTATCCGACCTCAAGCAAAGTATTTGAGATCAGATACATTGAAATGATAAATTTTTACTGAGTCTTTGTAAGTAATCATTAAGTAACGTTAGGGCTATGTCATGAGTAAAGATGTTTTGAAATGGAATTATATGAAATATTACTTAGTTCAAATACCATAAGTAAAGGGTTTTTATTTTACAAAGTTTTAACAATTTTCGTTTCTGAAGACAAATGTACAATCTGAACTAGCAGTATTATTTATTTCTCTACGTCCTGTGGTTGTGATGACATCATTTACATACACAAAAAGGTGACATACAGTATAACATACCACTTGGGTAAGGCAATGTGTTGCACTATGTCTACCAGGCCGACAAATGATGAGTATCATAGTGAGCATACCGGTCTTTTATAAGTTTGTTGTTCTAGAATAGCATGTTGTTTGGAAGTTTATGACTGTCTGTGCATGTACATGGGTAAGGATGGGCGCCACATGTCTGCAAGGTGGAATGACGGCAGCTGCTTTACTATACTTTTGTGGTACTTGCTGGTTCGGCTGTTTATTCCATCGGAGATGTGACTTGCCATGAAACTGCATACTCTGTGACAATATGAATTATTGCATGCAGAGAAAAAAACAAAACAAACATTTTTTATACGTCAAAATGGATTAAGATAACTTTCATTAAGGTTAAGCAGAATGCATGTAACGTTACAGCTCATATTTGAAAACAAACCTTTATGAAGTTTTTTTGCATCATATATGAATGGTCAGTACAATTGTACTTCCAAAGAAATGCTATTTCCTAATTGGCAGAAAGTTACTAATTTGAGAAAAATATACAGCTTACAGCACCAGAAAAGTTACAGTGAAGAGAAATCCATATTAACAAATAATTACACAGACCAACAATGGAAAACTTTTTGGTGAAAATACTTTATTCTTTTTATTGTTAGGGTGGGAAATCTAAATATGATACTTCAAAAACTGTATCACCCACCATTTCTTCACACTTTACAGTTAAATTTATTAAAGTAAGTGATTTTTTAAAGAATTTAACAGCTTTTGTATAGTTAAAATAATTTAAAATGAGGTGTAATAAATGTAGATGAGAAACATTTGCTGGCACAAAAGGTCAATTCTATTTTTGTGTTAACAGATGGTGGTTCGTATACTGTCAATCTAACTTCACTTTCTCGTTTCCTGTACATGTGCTCAATACAGTGTTTAATCGTGGTTGTAAAAACTCTGCTGACAGTTTTTGTTATATTTGTGTTGAATTTGTGATTAAAAACACCAAAGAAACATTGTTGACTTTTTGAAAAAGGTTTATTTATCATACTTTCGATCTAAACTTGGTCATCAAGATAAATTTTAGGCGCCACACAAGGTATATTGTGTGTGTGTTGGAGACCTGAGAAAATGGTTGAAAAAGGAGAGAAACGCCTTTAGATTTGCTGTTCCCATGATATGGAGGAAGCCAAGAAATCATTCCGATGATTGTTACTTTTGCAGTGTTGATATTACTGGTCATTATGCGGAAAACAAAAAAGGTAATAAGCTACTCTAACCTTTCATCTGCCATCCGACAGGTAAGGCATGGTGTAGATTTGCTGTTTCCTGACCCACCAGATGATTTAAATTCTGTTCTAACAGAAGTATTTTCTGATGCACAATGTGATTTAGATGAACCAGACGATGATGAATTCCAATGTAATACAGAAAGTCTAGAGCCCAAATTGTTTACTGAGACCGAGCTTAACGATTTGGTTAGGGATCTGGGCTTAATGAGAGAAAAAGTTGAATTGCTTGGCTTTAGATTAAAAGAAAAGAACTTATTGGCAGTTGAAACCAGCATATACATGCATAGAAAGAGTGAGCAGCAATTTTCCAACTTTTTTCAACAAGAAGGTGATTTAGTGCACTGCTCAGACATTCCAGGTCTGATGAATGAGTTTGGTACTGAATACAACAAGGAAGACTGGAGGATGTTTATTGATTCATCCAAAACTAGTTTTCAGGCTGTTTTATTAGACAATTGTAACATGTATGCATCTATACCTGTTGGACATTCTGTACACATGAAAAAAAGCTATGAAAATCTAGAAATAATGTTAAATGAAATAGGCTATTCTGCTCATGGTTGGATGAAATGTGGCGATCTAAAAGTAACATGCATGCTCCTTG
Organism: Schistocerca serialis cubense; assembly: GCF_023864345.2. Lineage (NCBI taxonomy): Eukaryota > Metazoa > Arthropoda > Insecta > Orthoptera > Acrididae > Schistocerca > Schistocerca serialis. Next base: position 23,139,436 of record NC_064643.1, read on the forward strand.
GTCAGCAAGGTGGCTTTACCAAATTTCCATGTTTCTTGTGTGAATGGGACAGTAGGGCTAGGGATGAACACTGGTACAGAAAGAACTCGTCTGTGAGGAAGTCTCTAAAACCTGGTGAGAAGAACATTCTACACAAAACCTAGTAGATCCAAATAACGTCCTCCTGCCACCTCTACATATAAAGTTAGGCATAATGAAATAGTTTGTAAAGGCTTTGCCTAAAGATGGACTACTTCTTTTTCTCGATCAGTCGATAAAAGCTGACGTCGAGAGATTGTGAGTAAGATATTGGCCACGCCTTCTTTGCCAGCCTCCTCCACTTTCGTCTCGCACACCACTGCTACGTAAGACCACCATGCAGCAGCGAATACTCGATCGCTGCTGCCCTTCGTTTTACAACTGATTGTTAAACCTAAATCGCACTACACTGACTTGTGTCCGCTTTGAGTTTCCTGTCGTTTTGCCTCAGACGAAACTCACACAGGAGTGGGTATGATGACAGTTTTTCATACCGGAAATTATCAGATTTCTAAATTACCACGATTAGTCGTAATTTTTTCTTCATACTTTGTGTTTCTTCACTCATGCCGTAACCACGGCTATAATGGTTCTGCAAACAAATATGCTGCATGAGTGTGGAAAACCACAGGATGGTTGTTGTTTGTCATGATTAACATTTTTTTAAAAAACTTTCGAGAAATCGTGTTTTCACTAATAGAAGCAATAGATTTCTTTTATGTTGCCTCATTTGGTAAGAGGGTTTGAGTTGATTTGGGGTGAGGGGACCAAATAGCGAGATCATCGGTGGTCGCATCGGATTAGGGAAGGACGGGGAAGGTAGTCAGCCGTGCCCTTTCAAAGCTGTCACCCCGGCATTTGCCTGAAGCGATTTAGGGAGATCACAGAAACTTCAATCAGGAAGGCCGAACGTGGGTTTAAACCGTCGTCCTCCCAAATGCGAGTACAGTGAGCTAACCAATGTGTCAGCTTGCCCAGTCGTATGGCAAGAGTATTGCGCAAAAGAAACAGGAAGGACAAAGTCCCGTAGGCTGCCGTCATTCCGTCGGTCACGTGGCGACGTGCTGACACGGGATTGGCTGCCTTGAAGTGGCGTGATACTCTCATAGCAGTACAGAGCAGGGTGTGGTCGCATCCACATCATCTCAGCACACAGATTGTTGGAAAGAGTGATATTGTATTTCTCTAAACACAATTTTAATAACATTCTCGGATTAACACATCAATTCAAAAATGCAAAATTAGCCTCTCAGACAGTGCAATCTTTATGGTTAAAGCCTAACACAACTGTGAAGCTAGTAGCGGTATCCATTCCCTTTGTTTCCAGCGTCTCAAGCATAGTAATAAGGAAAATATAATAATAATAATGCTACCAATAAAACGTGATGTAGTTGTTGATGTGGTCTTGAATGAAAGACTGGTTTGTGCAGCTCTCCACTTTACTGTATCCTGTGCAAGCCTCCTCATGTTGGCTAAATACAGCAACCTCTATTTGAATCTGCTTAACTGTATTCATCGCTTGGCCTCCCTCTACAATTTTTACTCAGCACACTTCCCTCTACTATCAAACTACCGCTACCTTCATGCCTTAGGACATGTAGTACCAAATGGTCCCTTCTTCTAGTCAAATTCTTCTATAAATTTCTTTTCTCCCCAATTAGATTCAGTACCACCTCATTAGATACTCGATCTACCTATCTAATGTTCAGCATTATTCTGTAGTACCACATTTGGAAAACTTCTATTCTCTTCTTATTTGAACTGCTTGTAATCCACATTTCATTTCTGTAGAAGGCTACACTCCACACAAATAGCTTCAGAGAACACATCCTGACACTGAAATTTGTATTAGATGTTAACAAATTCTGCTTCTTGATAAATGTGTTTCTAGCTACAACCAGTCTGCATTTTATATCCTCTCTGCTCCCGCCATCCTCAGTTACTTTGCTGTCAAAACAGCAAAAATCAACTAAAACTTTTACGTGCCTCATCAGTAAACCCATCACCCAATTCTTTAAAGATTCAAACTCATATGTATGAAACACCTTCAAACGTCTGATAAATACGAGAATGAGGTAAGGTGTTAAATATTCGACACTAACCATGTAAGGGAGAAAAAATTTAACGAAGATTTAAAATTACATTTAAAGTTGTGTTTCATGCTCTTCGATTTGGGAGCTTAGAATGCTGACTGTGGGTTGCACATTATCCAAACAAACCAAAAAAGAAGCTTCATTTTACTTTAATTATGCAGGTCAGCCCTAAACACTGGATGGTGTGAAAATAATCTAATAAATCCATTCACATGATCAGACTTTACATTTTGTAAGCCAGATGACTTCAAAGTTACTATTTTAATCAGTCACTTTTTATTGTTAGTTTTGTGATATTCAACAAGGTTTATGTAGCCTGTCTGACTTTTTCGTTCTATTGCAGTATTCAGTGACAATCTAAACATTATAACTATATGAATGAAAATATCTTTAGTGAATATTGTCTGCCATAATTTCCCGATTTGTTGAATCATATGCAGATGTCATTTTTGATCGTTTAATTGAAAAGAATGTATCCATATTCATTATTACTAGTACAAAAAGATTTACTTTGCATTTATTTATGAAATATGCTTGCCTTTTGGGTTATGAAAGTAGTGTGTTCTTCAAAATATACTGAGTCAACTACCAATGCTTTGAGATACAATAAAACTGATAATACCATGTTACAATTTATTCTTAGGGTATAATTGTCTGCTGAGGACCATATCAAATACAAAAATTTTAAAACCTTGACCACTCCTGAATAAATTTCTGCAAACATCCACGTTTGCTGCATTTAAATATGGCTGCCATCAATGTTTGCACCATATCATAGCTCAGAAAAGAAAATACACACTGTCATCTGAAGCTGTCAAACCAAACAAATGTGTCCCTTATTAGTTGGTTAGTAGATAACTGCCTATAACAGCTAATTTTACAATGGTGATGTGTAATGTCGTTCTTATGGCGTCAGGTTAGAATTACACAATGACTTTTCAATCGAATTATCGTTTAAACAATTTCAAAGACAACCAAAATGATGTTCAGGTATCCTTACACTCTGTCTCTGTTGTTTCGAGGCAAATCGTGTTTGTAATATATTGACTAAACTGGTTTGGTGTGGGGACAGAAGGGCTAAAAGTTACAAAAACAATAATTACTACAAAATCAAAATTGTACATAATTTAATTGGTATATTAAAAGACTGTATCTGATTAGCACATTATGTATTAGGCGTCGGATTTTGTAAGGTTGAGTTATCTCGAAATTTGCTGCTACATCCTTATTTCTGCTTTAGTTAATTAATAATGACTAAAACATCTTCTTTTAGATTAATCAGATCACTTCCATCACGGCATTTTGACCTCACAGTTTGATCAATCTATCTCATATGCTTAAAAACTATATTTAACGAAAGTACCAAAAAGCAAAGTGAAACACACTTTCGTATCAGAGTTAGTGGGATTAGTCCATAGAAGCCATCCTCCACACACATAATGTTACTGTGGGTGGTTCTGATATCCACTAAGTGTTAGTAATGCTGATGATAGTTTCTAAATAAGAAAACTTAAATTACAAAGTGAAAGCTGATAAAGTAGATATAAGTGAAAAGATTTATATGAAAAGACACAATAACTGATAGCATTTTTATGTTGTATTAGGGACTGTTTCTTATGCTATGAGTGACTGAAATCAGGAAGTACCACAGTGTGTGACTGGCATTTGCATGAAATCAGACTGTGACATGATGTCTTTCTCCCAGTGTAATGTGCTCTTTGTCTTGACTACCACATTTATGAAAGCGCTGCTAAAGATTCGATCATAACTAAATATTTATGACAAAACGTTCAAATATGTGTGAAATCTTATGGGACTTAACTGCTAAGGTCATCAGTCCCTAAGCTTACACACTACTTAACTTAAATTATGCTAAGGACAAACACACACACACCCATGCCCGAGGGAGGACTCGAACCTCCGCCAGGATCAGCCGCACAGTCCTTGACTGCAGTGCCTTAGACCGCTCGGCTAATCCCACGCAGCATTTATGACAAGCAAAACTACAAATATGATTGCTGCTCATTTCATTTGCACCAATTTAAGCTGTGCTCTTAGGTTTGTGTATAACCACACTCTCAAAAATCGTGGCTTATTTCAAAGAAATCACAAAGCATTGGTAACAAGCAAGACTATACATATGATTGCTGCTCGTTTCACTCGCAGTAACTTAAGCTTTACTTGTAGGTTCCCACCTAACCACACCCTCAGGAATCATGACATATTAAAAAAAAGTCAATTATTTGTGATAAGAAAAAATGTAAATTTCATATGATGTAAATGTCTTTACTGCTTGTTTCACTAGCAGCAGTTTCATCGTTCATTTTTTAAGCTTGAAGCCATGAAAGAGAAGAAACTCATTTCATGTAAATAACATCGAATATTGTGGGACATGCTTCTATTACATAAATAAGAAGACCCAGAATGTGTTACAAAAGCAAAGCTGGAGAGAAAAGGTATTAGTGTGTTCTAGGATATTATCCTACTTCTTTCAGTTCTGTAACACTACGTCTCTAACCACAGTGAATGCATTTCATCTTGAAATCTCTTAAGGACTGATGTGTCTAAGAGATATTTAATTATAACAAATTGTATATAGAGTGATGTGTTTGTGATAAATCTTCTATTTGACATTGCCTTCAAATTGCATACTGTCAAAAAATCAAAGTTATAACATGGAAACAACGAAATATGATGGATACAATACTGTGTCTCAAAATTAGTGAGTGAGGAATGTCACATGACCGATTTCTGATTTCAACCAAACACTAGCCACTAATTTCTGATTTCAGCCAAATGCCAGCCACATAACATAATACTTCCTAATTTTAGTGACTCACAATACGTTATGTCATAACCAGTGATTAGTATGTGAAAATTTATGTTATGATGGTACCACTTTTGTTCCAGCTGGTAAAAATTGAGGAGCATTAAAGCAGTAAAGTAGGGATCATTTCAGAGCAGCCAGTAAGTGGTTCCATCTCACTGAATTTTGTATTAATACTGACAAACTGTAAATATTCTCTTTACCTTATCAATTAAAGAGGATGGCAATAACTGCTTCAGCTAAACTTCTTGACTTCTGTCTTCACACGAAATTAACATGGAAGAATTATACCAAATATATCTCTACTAACTTAGTATGTGCTACATATTTGTTAGGTAAACTAAGGTCATGTGTTAATGATAAGCTATTGCTAAATGCATACTATACCTTTTTCCAAGCACAATTGACATGCCATTGTGTTATTGAGGAATTTCCCTGGAGCAAAAAAAGATCACATTTGGCAAAAATAAGGAGTTCAGATGCATCTGTGGGGCTATAAATAATGTCTTGGGAACCCTATTTAAAAAAAATATATATATAAATAAATAAAAATACCCACAGCTACATTCCTCTTCATATTAAGTTGTCTAATACATACAAAAGAAAACTAGCATTATTACAAACTAAAACACTCTATCCATTGATGTTATTTTGGAAATTTGTGGTACGTTCCTATTGGGACAAACTGCTGAGGTCATGAGGTCATTGGTTTACACACTACTTAATCTAAAACTATCTCACGCTAAGGATAACACACCCATCCACGCCCGAGGGAGGATCCGAACCTCGGATGGGGGGGCGGGGGGGGGGGGGGGGGGGGGGAGGTGCGGGGGGGGCGGGTTCTGCAGGAACTGTGACAAGGTGCCTCGACCCCGCGGTGGTGTAGCCTCGTGGCCCGTCAATATAATACACACCTAAAACAGAAGACAGACATCACAGTCGCTAGACTTAAGGAAACTCTAGACAGTTACAAATACATGAGGGTAAAACAGTTTAATATGTTGTCACTACAGGTACACAATGTGTCACCAATATGTTTAAAGACGTCGCACAGTTGTGGCTTTGAGAGAAAAAGCATTTTATACAATAGAAGAGTTCGAAATAGGCTTTAAAAATTATCTCAGACAGTAATATAGTTTCATTACATTAAACTTATGTATGTGATTCTACATAATACATCATGCGCAGTATGATGGACAATTTAATGTCGAACAGTAATTACGTAAAATATTTTTTAGTCTGTGCGTGTTATTTATGTAATTGTATTGCTACGTCTGTGTACACAAAAGATTATGTTGGTTGCATTTTTAAAGGTGTATAATAAATAAATAAATGAAACATCCTTCATCTGAAGCACTTGATTAGATAGAAAGTGTGTATTTGTAATTGACCTTGATCTTTTTTCCTTTCAGATAATTTTGCAGTTACAGTCATCTCGAATACAGGCTGCTGTGGCAGACTTATATCCATTTATGGTATTTACCAAACTATTCTATTCGTTACGTTCGGCTGACGTAGAGACCCATAAATCTTCCTGTCTATTCCAGAAATTGGGAATCTAGCACTTTCTGCAGTGTTTGCTTATTTTTACATGACATCCATTTTCTCACTGTCATTTCTTGCGGTGGTAGATTTTATATTGCCACAATATTGTTTTCCAACTAATGAGAACTAATCAAGTAGATATATATGCAAAACAGAACTAACAGCCCCTTGGTTTCCAGAGCTCTTACTTCCATAACATAAGGTGTGCAAAGTTAACGTATCTATAGAAATACCAGTAACTTGATGTTTTTAATTTCTGGATCTGTGTCGTTTACCAGTCATGATTGGACAGACTGTGTGAAGATTAAATATGCAAGAGTTATTTATCATTTTTCATATATATAAGGAAATATATATGATACACACACTGAAGAGCCAAAGAAACTGGTACACCTGCCTAATATCGGGTAGGGCCCCGCGAGTATGCAGAAGTTTTGCAGCATGACGTGGCATGGACTCAACTAATGTCTAAAGTAGCCATGGAGGGAATGACACCATGAATCCTGCAGTGCTGCCCATCAATCTGCTAGAGTAGAAGGGGGTCGAATCTGTACTGAACAGCTTGTTGCAAGGCATCCCAGGTATGCCCAAACATGTTCATGTCTGGAGAGATGGAGGCCAGCGGAAGTGCTGGACGTGTGGGGTGTTGGATTGACCTGCTGGATTTTTCCAAGTCTGTCGGAATGCACAATGGACATGAATGGAGGCAGGTAGACATGATGTTTACATATGTGTCACCTGTCAGAATCGTATCTAGAAGTATAAGGGGTCCCATTTAATTCCAACTGCACACGTCCCACACCATTACAGAGCCTCCACCAGGTCAAATTGCGTGAACATAGGCTTGCAGTGCTGCAGTCTTTAGCTTGATGCAAAGATTCTGACTGCTTTTTTTATGTAGCACTGCCACATACTTGCAGCCTTCAGAATATCCCCATAACAGTAGGCCATGATTGATGTGGCTATTAAATATTGCATAATGCACTGTTATAAGGTATGGGTCAGCTAATACACCTACTGTTCTCCTCAGAAGGTATATTACTGTACACACAAACTAAGTTGACACTCGGCGCGGTGGCTGAAGCGAGTGACAGTGGAGGCATCTCCCATTTACAGTCATTCCCATAAGCCACGGCGCTGAGTGTCAACTTACTTTCTGCAGACAGTACATCGGAGAGCTGGGAGCACACATACACTGTTTGTTCATTCATTATTAATTTGCTGTCAATCAGGAATCCCAGCAGTTTGATAGCCTCCATATTATCGGGGTATGCCACATTTGTAAGGCTGCATGTAAAATTTTGTTGTGTTATTTCTTCATTCGTTTTCATTTTATTGTCGAAGAACCATTGTTTGATGTTTTGTAAGATCACATTTGTTGTTTGCAGAGCTTGTGCAGCAGTTTTTATTTTCGCAGATACAAACAGTGCACTGGCAAAAAATAAGTTAAAATCTATGTGAATGATCATTGCTGCCCAACCGAATGAACTGCTGGACAAGGAAATATGCATGTGTGGTTGGACATTTAAAAAAGTCAAATTCGTAATGTCCTGTTGGTGCCGAATTCACTGAAGACATGATACATGCACGGATTGGAGAAGGATAGAACTGTCTCTGTTATTTTCCTTGAGTTATTTAGTGAGATTACAGAATGCATAAATCTGGCAAATGAGTCAAGGATTATACACATCAGAAAAGTTGCAGTAACATTTTCAGGGATCAGACCACCGCTATTGTCGCAGGTTCGAATCCTGCCTCGAGCACGGGTGTGTGTGATGTCCTTAGGTTAAATAGGTTTAAGTAGTTCTAGGGGACTGATGACCTCAGAAGTTAAGTCCCATAGTGCTCAGAGCCTTTTGAACCATTTTTTTAAACTAGTAAAGAGTATAGGAAGGTGTTTTGTACTGAGTGACTAAATCAGTCAAACAACACTTCGAAAATGTGCCTCTGTTTAATGGTTTCGTTCAAATTTAAATAAGAAACTCTCGTATTACAACGAGCCAATAATAGCAACCAAAGCATTAAGCCGTAAAAATCATATGCAAAACTTACGATAAAGATAGTGACATTTATAATAAGTATCCTTTACTTCCAAAGCAATTCGTATTTTCTCCTTGAGTTTCATTCTTCTACACATTTTTCTAACGCACACTGTGGACATTTTTATAAGCGGAGGTAAGTTTCTGGAAATTTCTTGTTTAGTTATTAGTGTAAGATCTACAGTCTCTATTGGATTGGATTGGCTTTGTCAATAATGATTTTTAATTCTGTCATAAAATGCCCCCACTTTCGAAGTCAGTACTTTAATCTAAAAAGCCATGGATTCATGTCAGCAAATAACAAAACATTTTAAATTAATCAAATAAACTGGCTTGTTCTAGTGCGTAGTTCAGTTGCTTTGTTGTCTTTGGTTGTCGGTATTATTAAAATCCACTGCTCCGGTATGTCTTCATTTATTAAAATACAATCTCTGAAAAGCAGTTTGTTTGGAGGCGTACAAAAACCGGTGCTGTGTTCATCTAGGTTTGTTATTTTGAGTATGCGTATGGTGTCCATTGTCATGTAATCGTATCGTGTTAAGAAGTTATTTGTGTGTTCGAAGTTTGGTTGCGCGTTGCGCGATTACTTGCTAGTTGCAAGCAGTTATTTTTATCAGTGTACTGCTACAAATTATTCGATTGTTGTAAAAGACGTCTCCAGGGCTATTACGAGTCATAACGTCTCAAAATTGATGAAAATACGTCCTCAAATAATCTCCCTTCATTGTCTCATACCATTATTATATATACTGTCTGATGTTTTGGATTCCGGGGGAGAAAAACCGGTAAATTAAGTTTGTAATCATTTATTTGATGGTTTCAGGTGCATTAGTAACATCCAGTACCGGTATGTAATTTCACTGATAAAATAAAACCATTACCGTCACACCCCTCCAGTTCTGTAGGACTACGGTTTTGTTGAATACACATTTTTAATATTGAACTGTATTAATCATCCCTTTTATGTGTAATCATGCTTATTTCTAGACCTCGGTATATTTATTTTATTACGCATTTTATCGCAGTCATGTTTTACGTGAAGTTTCATTGCTCACATCGAAATAATTGTGACGCATTGGCATTATTTCACCTAAACCAAGTACGTAAAGATCTGTATTTACGAAAACCGGTACATGAAATGTGTAGCTATTGTAATTGGAATTGTGAATAAGTTTTGTTTTAATTGTAGCGTAAATCATTGGTAAGGTTGAAATATGGCATCCCGGCTAAGACACAAGTTGAAAATATGATCACTATTTTTTATTTACTTAAATTTGCCATATTTCGTGACAGTGCCTTTTCCGTTAGACATTTGCAAGGCGAAATTAGTCTTGGCTTCAGTTGTCTAAGTATGATTCTACAATGCATCATTGTCGGCTGCAGAAAAGACGTGGTTCAACGTGTTTCTCTCATTTTGGTGTTTCAAATACAGTTTCTTCAAATGTAGTTTCTTCTTTTTAGTTAATACAAAAATAATAGTAACATAATTCAAAATTATTTATGACGGCGACCTTCACATTGTTCTTCCGTCAACATACACCAAGAGTTAGCTGCCGACTAACTATAGTCGAAGACGACTCCAATGTCAAAGATATTTTACACAATTCACAAGTTTCCACTTGTAATCAGTCTCTTTGCTATTCTTCGATACATTTTCTAATAGTAATCAATATGCTTTTACTCTCAAAAACAGAAGTAAATTAACATATAATAAGACAAATTATAATAAATTCTGACAAAAATATAAGAAAACATTTACAATTCGGTATCGACAAATACGGTAAAAAAATAACATCTCCCAGATCCATTAAACTGCTCCCCAGGGCTTTTGTTGTTATGGACATATACAACAAAATCCCGACAACACTCAGTGATGGATCTGTATTACACAATTAGTACATTAATGACGCAGTCTGATAGCCTCTTCCAAATTTGGACTCTTTGAATCTGTGGACTTACTACTGGCTGTTGTTGCAATGATACATCAATCCCATACACAAAATTTTCAAGTAAAGAAATTATTTAACATGACAAATATACATGGTATAAAACATACATGAGAAATATTCTAACATACAGCATGCAGATTGAAAATAATAGAAAGGTAAAACTCATTTCCTAGAATAAGTTTTAATTTTTTTTTAAATATTAATGTTAATTTCATTATGCTTACATATTGTACAGTAAAAATGATATTGGTCATATATAGTGTAATGTGTTTTTCTCTATATTTGCCTTTTATATATATATTTTTTTTTAACATCTGATTTTTTTTTAATTTTTATATTTTTTTTATTAGTCATGGATTTTTTGTTTTTTGTATATTTTTTTTGCTTATGATTTTCTTTTTCAATTTTTTTACTTAGGTTTTTTTTATTTTGTATTTTTTTATGATTTTCTTCTTTTAGTACAGCTAAAGATACATCAGTATTATCTAAATTTTTTGCAATTATTTATGTACACTTTCCTCTCTACTACAATATTACTACAAGTCACATTCTTGTGAAGAGTACTTTTGCTCCCCACAACATCAGTATAAACAACAATAAACTGCTCATATATCATGAGGCTTTATCTAAAATTGGTTTTGAAACTTATACCTTTGCATGCATGTCCTCACATGCATGCCTTCACCCACAGGGAAGACTTAGCTTCCAAAAATTAGAAAAATTCAGAAATGCTCACTATGGAGACTTTTTTTTGTAAAAAAGTAAAAATAAATCTTTCTCTCATTCTTTGTTAGAACAGTGTTTTTCATCAGTTTCAATTAATATGTGACTTCAAATTATTAATTTATACATGCAAATATACACACTTCGTTGTACAGGCAGTTTTGTTCTAACAAGCGTATTGCAGTGGAGAACTTTTGTTTTAGATGATAATAGGTTATTTAAATTTTGAAATTATGATTTCTGTTTATACAGTTTTTAAGAGACAACATTCCTGAGACCAAATAATTTCTTTGACTTAGGATACACCAAAAGATAAGCATTAGGGTGTGGATTTTCTATGACTTCAACAGGCCCAATATAGATATCAACGAATTTTTTAATTTCTGAAGTTAACATTTTTGATTTTTCATGAGATTTGACCAGAACAAGATCCCCAATTTTAAAAGTGGTTAATCTTACCCTATTGTTATATCTTTTATTCCTCTTTTCCCCTTGTTTCCTCATAGTTTCCCTGACAATATCTTCTCTCTCTTGCATAGTTAAAGGTGTACATTTAGGAAATTCAATAAGTTCTGACATAAGATTTGGAGGTCTAATATTAAACATAATCTCATATGGTGAAAATCCTGTGGAACTATGTTGTAGGCTATTCATAATATCTTCAAAATTTCGAATGTGCTCAAACCAGGTTGGATGCTTATGGCTACAATAGTTTCTACAGGTGCTACAGGAGAATGCTGAAGATTAGATGGGTAGATCACATAACTAATGAGGAAGTATTGAATAGGATTGGGGAGAAGAGAAGTTTGTGGCACAACTTGACCAGAAGAAGGGATCGGTTGGTAGGACATGTTCTGAGGCATCAAGGGATCACCAATTTAGTGTTGGAGGGCAGCGTGGAGGGTAAAAATCGTAGAGGGAGACCAAGAGATGAATACACTAAGCAGATTCAGAAGGATGTAGGTTGCAATAGGTACTGGGAGATGAAAAAGCTTGCACAGGATAGAGTAGCATGGAGAGCTGCATCAAACCAGTCTCAGGACTGAAGACCACAACAACAACAACAACAACAGTTTCTACAAAGTCTCCCAATTTCCCTCATATATCTTTCTGCAGGATTGGTGGACGGAGAATAAACAGATATAAGTATATGCTTCAATTTTTATCTTTCAATAAACTTTTTCCAAATTTTAGAGGTGAACTGTGAACCATTATCTGATAATATAGCTTTTGGTTTACCCACCTGTTCGAAATAATCTCTTTCAATTTTTATTATAATTTCATGGCTAGTAGCTTTTTTCACTGGATATAGTTTAATTAATTTTGAAAATACATCTACCATAACAAATATGTAACAGTAACCACCTTTACTCTTTGGTAACATTCCATATACGTCCACTGCGATAAGATCTAAAGGTTTTTCCGGAATAATGTTTTGCATCTCTCCACCACATCTTTGATTGCTCACTTTAACTCTCTGCCATTTGTCACAGGTTGCCAATTCTTTTCTTACCTTCTTTCCAATATTGTAAAAATAAACATTTTCTTGTATCTTTTGAATAGACTTCTGTATCCCACAATGACCGAAACTTTCATGTATGTAAATGATCAGCTTATCAGCATCTGCCTCTGACCAACACAGTTTCCAATTATCAGAATCTACATCTGTTCTCCGAAACAAAATCCCCTTATGCAATCTGTAAAATTTATCAAGTTTCTCATACCCCTTCTTGCCTAAACATTCTTTGATTAATTTCCAACTCTGATCTAAATTTTGATTTTTTCTAATTTTGTTACACATAGCTCTAATTGTTTTTTCATTTTCCACCCCTTTCAAGTATCTAATTTTAAATTGCTTTTCCTCCTCTTGTTCAAAAATCTCCTTTTCTCCCCCAATTGGTAAACTTGAAAGTGAATCAGCAACTACATTCTCAGAACCTTTTATGTGTTTGCTTTCAAAGTCAAACTGTTGCAGTAAAATTGCCCATCTGGTCAATCTACTGTCGTATAATTTGCACTCTTGTAAGTAACTCAAAGCTTTGTGATCCGAAAATACTATGGTTTTATGTCCAACAAGGTAAATTCTAAATTTTGTAAAAGCCCAACGAATTGCCAAAAGTTCCTTCTCTGTGACTGTATAATTTTTCTCATGCTTGAGCAACATTCTGCTTGAAAATGCTATGGTACAATGTATCTTAACTCCATTCTCTACTCTTTCTTGAAATAACTCTGCTCCAAGCCCATAATTACTGCTATCCGTGTTCAAACAAAATGGAAAACTAAAATCAGGTCTGCGTAATAAGTGTTGCTTTCTCAACTCTTGGTTAATTTTATCAAACTCTTCCTGACAACTTTTATCCCAAACCCAAACAGTGTTTTTCTTAAGTAATTGGCTTAAACATGGTGCATTCAGACTCTGATCACTTATATGTTTTCGGTAATAACCGCATAACCCAAAGAATGACTTTAATTGTTTTTTAGTCTTACGAATAGGAGTTTCTGAAATTGCTTTAATTTTTTCTGGATCTGCCAAAATTCCCTTGTCTGTGACAACATGACCCAAAAATTTCAATTCAGAAACTGCAAATTTACATTTCTCTAATTTCAATGTCATCCCCCCTTTCCTAAGTTTTTCACAAACTGACTTCAAAATCAAAAAATGTTCCTCCCAATTTTGCCCTGTAACCAAAATGTCATCTACATAAATTATCAGTTTAGACGCAAGTTCTTGCCCCAGTACATGATCCAAAGCTCTTATAAATTCAGAAACAGAAGAATTTAACCCAAATGGCACAACACAATATTGGTAACAGTAACTCTTACCATTGTACAAGAAAGCAGTATATTTTCTAGGATTAACCGAAAGTGGTACCTGATGAAAACCCGAAGTTAGATCCAAACTTGACATATATTTTAAATCCGTAAATTTATAGAGTAACTCATCAATATTTTCAGGATGGTCTATCTGTCTGAACAAAATTTTGTTTAAGTGTGTAGAGTCCAAAACCAATGTTACTCCACCATCTTTTTTCGAAACTACTACTAGAGGATTATTATATGCACTGATACTCCTTTCTATTATATTACATCCTTCCATCTTTTTCAGCTCTTTCTCAACACCAGGTCTTTTTGATATTGCAATACTGTATGGTTTTATGAAAAATGGTTCATGAGGTTTTACCTGAAGCTCACACTGACAACCCTTTACCCTTCCAGGTATGTCACTGAAAACATCACTGTATTCCCACAGCAGATTTTCTAACTGTTGTTTTCGCTCCCCAGATAAATTTTGTGTTTCTGAAATTTTCAAATTTACTAAATTCCCAAATTCAACTTCATCGGTATCAAATCTATGAGTTTCAATATTCTCCAATCTTTTTTCTTTTAGTAAATTGATACTGTCAAAATTTCCATTACTCTGATCACCAAGTGTGTTCGCAAAATTTGTCTGAATGTACTCCCTTTCACTAGTTTCTACAAAAGTTTTTTTCCAACCCAATCAAATGCTGTATTTGCTTCTACTATCCAATTCATACCCAAAAGAAAATCCTCATTAAATTCCTGAATTACGAAACATCCATGTGTGAACAACTTGCCTCCAATTAAAAATGTCACTAAAGCCTGGCTTTTTACCAATTTACTGCTCTTCCCAGTAGCACCTTTTATCTTTACCCCAACAACTGGCATTTCAACATAATCTTTCCCCACTTTCAATTTCTTGCTTAACCTTTCAGATATTCCCGAGATCTCACTTCCTGTATCAATTAAACATTTACCAATCCATGACCCAATTTGAACTTTTATATAGGGACTGCAAAATTGATCACTTTTCTCAGAACCTGTATCCTCATGTAATAAATCACTTTCAATTTCCCCAAACCTATACTTATCAGAATCATATGGCATATCATTACATGTATTATTTGTCACAGTTATAAAATTTGCACAAGACACAAAATTGTCATGAGTACTCTCTATTATCTCAAATAGCCAAGAATTTTCATCCAAATCACATTGTATACTATTGAAGTACTTATCCTTCAGCTTTTCAAAAATAAAATATCTCATCTTTTTCCACCACTCAGGACATACAGTTTCACATACATTAATAAGCATCTTTCTAAAGTTCTTGTCAAAAGAAATAGTTTCACTGTTGAGCCATATATTCATAAGAAATGTGTGTGTATCATTAGTATCTGTAAAAGTTTCACTTAGGTTACAAGTTATACATGTGTCATTGTCATTTGTGTAGTCAGATTCTTTATCAACAACATCAAAATTCACACTTTCACATACATCCAGCTTGTGAGCTTTATTCATCCTGGTAACATCCCTGGGAATTTCTATAATATTCTCACTATTTAATCCATTTTCAACCATGTATATACCCAATTCCCTATTTAAACTAATGAAATACCTTTCCTCAACATCATCATCAATACCATTACCATCATTATCAACTTTATCAACAACATCATTATCATTACACATATTCAGGTCATACACATTCAAATTATTCCCCAAAATATTATTTCCCCTTTCTAAAGTTACCAGATCCCTTTCACCAACATTTTCATTCTCACAGCATGCATTCTCTCTTTCATTCACACACATCTCTGAACTACTACAAATTACATCATCTGACAAAGTGTTGATCTTTTCTGCCCGAGTGTAAAACTCTGTTAAATTAAATGAATCACAATTACTTTTATCTACTGTATGTTCTTGTGTACTGAAAATTTTATCTTTATCAATATTATTTTCCTCTTGAAATTTTTTCAATAAGTAACAACTAATAACCTCATGTGATAGCTTAGGTTTGGAACTGTCATGTTTGGGTTTATGATAGTCACATCCATTGGTCCTTTCATCGTGCTCACCTTCTGCCTCAACCTTGCGGACCTTCAAGGGGGCGTCTACTCGTTTTTTATTTCCGGTTCCTGTATGAACTGGTGATTGTGGTTCTGCCAATGTCTCTGATCAACATTTCTGGTTGGTTGGTTTCGGGGAAGGGGACCAGCCAGCGAGGTCAACGGTCTCATCGGATTAGGGA
This sequence comes from Schistocerca serialis cubense, assembly GCF_023864345.2. Taxonomy (NCBI): domain Eukaryota; kingdom Metazoa; phylum Arthropoda; class Insecta; order Orthoptera; family Acrididae; genus Schistocerca; species Schistocerca serialis. Next base: position 23,155,683 of record NC_064643.1, read on the forward strand.
AGGATGGGGAAGGAATTCGGCCGTGCCCTTTCAGAGGAACCATCCCGGCATTTGCCTGGAGTGATTTAGGGAAATCACGGAAAACCTAAATCAGGATGGCCGGACGCGGGATTGAACCGTCGTCCTCCCGAATGCGAGTCCAGTGTCTAACCACTGCGCCACCTCGCTCGGTTCAACATTTCTGATCCCATTCCTATGCCAAACATTACCTGACTGTTGGTAGTTCCTATTGTACGGACCTCTATCAAAATTTCTGTGATTTTGATCCCTAAAGTGTTCTCTATTTTGTTGATTATTAATGTGAAAATGTTGTTCTTGTTTTGGATAAAATTTATGGTCCTTCTTTTCAAAATTGTTATATCCCCCTGAATTTTGACTGACGCCATGATAATTGTTTTGTTCCCTTTTTTGAAAGTTGTCATTTCCCCAATTTTGACCATTACCTTTCTGAGTAAACCCATCAGGACAATGAACTAAACTCAACTGCATTGCTGATGGCAATCTTCTCTTTAAGGTATCAATTTTGATCAAGTCATCCAAAGGTTTTGTTAAATGAATAAGTTTTTGAAGTTCACTTTTGCAAAATTGTTTCATGCTCCCATCTGATTCTCTATAGTTTCGCCCATTCAAAAATTCACTTTTGATTCTAGTTTGTTTAAGATCATCCCAAAATTTTTCCAGAGTTACAATCTGGTTTGCCCAAGTCAAAGCTTCCCCTTCTAAGAATTTTTTCACAAATTTAATTTTTATTTCATCTGGTGAGTGAGGTAAAAAACAATCCTTACAATACAGCATAAAATCAACAGGATGTAAGGGTCCATCTACCGAAAAGTGCTTCAGTGGAATATTAGATACAAGATTACATGTGTTGACATTGTAATTTTTGCTTTGAAATTCAATGTTAAAACTTTCAATTTTTTCGCTAAGTTCTTTGACAGATTTTTTGTTTTCTAAATCATTGCATTCTACTTTTTCTTCTAGAGTAACCAAACGATTGTCAAACTTTTTGTATTCTCATCCAAATTTTTTATATCCCCTTTTATCTCATTAAAATACATTAAATTTCGTTCCCTATCTACCAGTAACTCATTTTTTACAGTATTAATTTCACCGCTCAATTTAGCATCAATTTCATTTACTTTTGCTTCCACAGATTCAATTTTTTCCTCAACACTGCCAACTCTGTTCGAAAGCTGACCCACTTGGGTATTGACTGCTTGGACTTGCAACAAAATGTTATCAATTTTTTCATCCCAGTAAGTCTAATTGTCGTCAACTGATTGTTTAATTTCTTTCGTGAAATTTACAAGAAAACTTTTTAAATCAAATTGATCGGTTCTTTCTCTTTGATTTGACCTGTCCTGATGTTCGAAGTCTATTAAATTACTACTTTCTACTTTAGGCACAATACTCTCGAAAAACTCATAAGTCATTGTGAAGAACAAAAATTTATACACAACAATATAAAACAAGATAAAAATATTGTATTAACAAAATACGAGGTTTTCGTGACTTATCTGGAACACTCTTCTACTGTTGCAAAACCACGTTTTCCATCCATGTGATTGTTGACCAAAATTCTTGAAGTATTTTCTTCTGTCGAAAATTATATTTTTTGCCGAAACCTTTCTTCTCCAAAACTTTTACTTCCCGATGAACACAAACACTGTAACACACATTCTGAAGAAACAGGTATTAACACGCAAAACTGTTCTTCCTCGTAGCACTGTTGAAAATCTCGTGAACACAATATCCCGGCTACAGTCCCCAGTTGAAATATGGCATCCCGGCTAAGACACAAGTTGAAAATATGATCACTATTTTTTATTTACTTAAATTTGCCATATTTCGTGACAGTACCTTTTCCGTTAGACGTTTGCAAGGCGATATTAGTCTTGGCTTCAGTTGTCTAAGTATGATTCCACAATGCATCGTTGTCGGCTGCAGAAAAGACGTGGTTCAACGTGTTTCTCTCATTTTGGTGTTTCAAATACAGTTTCTTCAAATGTAGTTTCTTCTTTTTAGTTAATACAAAAATAATAGTAACATAATTCAAAATTATTTATGACGGCGACATTCACATTGTTCTTCCGTCAACACACACCAAAACAATAGTCAAAGACGACTCCAACGTCAAAGATATTTTACACAATTCACAAGTTTCCACTTGTAATCAGTCTCTTTGCTATTCTTCGATACATCATAACAGTAGCAACACTTCGCCTCGATTTTGTTGCCTACAGCGCCAGCAGCGCCCCAAGAGGCTGCTGCGTTACACTGTGAATTCGCCGCGATCGTGAAAGAGAATAGTGGTTGTTTATTTCGATTTATACAATGGCTTTTACTGGCGGGAGCGTTTGTAGCGCAATAAATTGCACTAACAACAGGAAGAAGACACCACAGCTGTCTTTTTTTAGGTTTCCTAAGGATCCTGAGAGGTATATACCATCATGTTACTAAACTGTATCGTCAGGATTCACTTGCAAACTATATGTGTATAAATGATGAATGTTTCGTTTTAGGAGCAGAAAATGGCTTGTTAATAGCAGGCGAGAAGGCCTCATTAAGAAAGAACCAGTGTACCTGTATAATAATATTAGGTTTTGTTCGCCACATTTGGAACAAAACCAGTTCATGAACGCAGACAACAGACTCGTGTGGAATGCAGTACCCACACTGTTTGACATTCCAAATAAGCCACCTCAGCTGACGATGAAGAGGAAACTGCCACAAAGATTCGACAGTCAATCTAAAGCAGTAAAACAGTCCTATGACACAGAAGCAGCCGGTTCAACTCTGCATGTATCAGTGCCAGATTCGTGTGAATCGTCAACACAGATTTGCTTTGACGATGAAGTGGTTAGATTAAGTGCAGCTGTTCGTGTCTTACAAAAGCGTGTGAAGTGTCAGAATGTGCAAATCGCTAGACTTTGAGCGAAACTATTACGGGACAAGGAAAGTGCTTACAGACAGCGACAGAAACTGTATCAGAAGGAGCAAGTGAACAAGGACAAACGAATGTTAAAGACTGTAGGATCCCGATATTTAAAAGAAGTGCCCTTGACTTGTTGGTAAGCCAGATTACCATGCCATTGAGAGAAAAACGTGCTGCAAGATGGAAAGACGAAAATAATCTGTTTCCTCTAAATTTATTATATTACAGCACTCAGGCATACAGGTTTTTGTCAGAATGTTTTATGCTTCCATCAGTGCGTACATTACAAAGGTATGTGGAAGGCATACAAATAAAATGTGGGATAAGTGACTATATATTCCATCTTTTAAAGCAAAAGGTGCAACATTTTTCTTATATTGATAAACTTGTGAATATGTCATTGGATGAAATGTCTCTAATGGCAAATTTGACATATGAGGCACAGCTAAAATTGCGAACAGTGTGTTGGTGATAATGATTAGTGGCATTTTTTCATGTTTCAAACAACCATTGCTGTACTGTTTTTGTAAGGGAACAGTGGGAGCTATGCATTTGACTGCTATATTTTATGAAGTACTCAAGAGACTTAAGGAAATTGGCTTGGTTGTAAAGACCTGTGTGACTGATCAGGGTTCAAATTTTGTGGGCTGTAGAAAGAGACTGGGAATTACACAAGACAATCCAAGTTTGGTATATGAGGAGCAGAAGATCTATTTCTTCTATGATACCCCACGTTTGTTTAAGAGCATCAGAAACAACCTATTTAGGTATGGCATAATTCATACATCAAATGATGGTTTGGTTGGTACTGCTTCTTGGAAGGACATTTCTCAGCTCTATTCAAATGACTTGCACAGGAAATACAAGTTAGCTCCGAAGCTGACTAAAAAAGCTGTCAAACTGCCAGCTTTTTCAAAAATGAGAGTGGGTACTGCAGTTCGTGTGTTAAGCCACACAGTGGCAGCTGGTATTGACACACTTGTATTTTGTGGTAGTATGCCATTATCTGCAACTGGCACTTCAGACTTTTGTCAGAAAGTTAATGACATTTTTGATTTCTTTAATACATACAGTGTGAAAGGGCCTGTGCATCTAAGAAACTGTATTAGGAGTGATTCAGAGCATCTGGATGTTCTACATGTGATGAAGCCATGGATTCACTCTTGGAAATTTGTAGGCTCTGATGGAAAAGATTACTCCCTGAGGATAAAATGTGTAAAGGGGCTTCTAAGCAATATATGTGCTTTGGAAATGCTTGCTGCCGAGGTACTGACTGGAACAAAATTGTACTTATTCTCACGTAAAATTAACCAAGACACATTGGAAAACTTTTTTTCAACTATGAGGCAGAGAGGTGGTTTTTGCAGCAACCCATTTCCAAGGCAGTTTTGTGCTGCATTTAACAACTGTACACTAAGCAAACTGATAAATTCCTCTAATGTGGCAAGCAGTAATTGTGAAGGAATTGACTGGGGTCAGGCAATACTGGACATGAAATCTGCTCAAACATTAAAGGTCTCTCAGTTGTTATGCAGTAGTGATACAAGTTCTGCAACAAAGCTACCAAATGTGGAAGTTCCAGCAGACCTTGAAGAACAAAACAGTATGAGATATGTGTTTGGTTACATGTTGAAGAAACTTTTTTCTTTACATAATTGTGTCAAGTGCAGGAATCTACTTGTAGACAACAGCCAGGACTTAGATGCAAATGACAAATTTTATTGCCATTTCAAAAGTTACGAAGACAATTTTGAAGCTTGGTTATTTGCAGTGAAAATATTTGTTTATGTTTGAGGGATTGTGAAAATCAGATGGCATCAGTTTTTGATGAACATTCTCACAAGAAAAACTGTGGTGAATTATATGTAAACTTGTTGCTGGCTGTCCCAAGTTTTCCCCCTGGATGTTGTGAAGAAACTAAGCTGCTGTTAATCAAGATATTTGTTAAAGTGAGACTTGTTTACCGGCTCAAATATTGGAATCAAGACTTAGTTTCTAACAACAAGAAAGCAAATAAGAAACTGAAGTAGTTGGCTCATTTGGGCTGCTGATTTCTTTGGTATGTATTTCGTTCACTTCTGTTGTTAGTCACCTAATTTTCCTTGCTTCTTTCGTGTGATGACATTATTTTGTCAGCACCTTGTGCACTGACTGATTGATTGAAAATTATTCAAATATTTGGTTTTTCTTGAAATGTAGTGTAATCAGCTCATTATAATGTTTTTAGCATATTTCTCCCACTATTTTGCAGTTGCTTGTGTCACTTAGAATAATATAAAGATGAAGGTCGTACTTGTGGCAACGGGCGAAAATGACAAACGCAGTAGGCCTACAGTACGATAAACGAGCTGTCGGTCGTTTTTGCATGTAGAGGTACATGTATGTGCTTCCTACATGTGAATCTGTGTGTTTATAATCTTTTGAGATCAACGTGGTAAGCTGCAATTCTGTCCAATGTCAAAAGTGTTTCTTCACGAATGTGTTGTAGCTTGCCACTCTATTCATGATTTTTGTCCTTACTTGCGCTTTTTTTAGAATCATTTTTAGTAACATATATGCCTTCTGGTACCACACAAACCCTTGGAGCCAAGAAAATAACTCAAATAATTCGGAAATGAAGAAGGAAGTGGATGCAAACAAACATTATGCTTACGACGCATCTGACGTTCACCTTACCTGCCACTTGGAGCGCTAGTGTCGCTCCATCTGTCAAACGGCAACAATTTTTACAGCAGTGAGTGTCGCGACTGTTATATTAGACTGTGGATACATTTTCTAATAGTAATCAATATGCTTTTACTCTCAAAAACAGAAGTAAATTAACATATAATAAGACAAATTATAATAAATTCTGACAAAAATATAAGAAAACATTTACAATTCGGTATCGACAAATACGGTAAAAAAATAACATCTCCCAGATCCATTACAAGGTCTTGGTAGCATAACTATGACTGTGTAGCTAATATCTAAACCCCAGAAAGCACCAAGCTGGTATTCCGAAGGGGGTGTGGAATCTGAGAAACAACCAGTATTCAAGAATATTGCTATCAAAAAGATGTTTTTGGGAGTTAATTTGACAAACTTAACCACGATAGCCTCATGATACTTATTCAAGAAACTGGACTAAGCAATAAATGCTTGTGTGTGAAAAAATAAACGTGTTTGGAGTCCAGTGAACAACATGAGCCATAGGTAGCCTATATGAAATGTGATGTGATATGGCATCTAGGATATTTCGTTTGTTTCAGTGAAATATTTTGAGTGTGTGTTTTGATCATAATATGAAGTTTATTTTTTGTGGCTGGTAGCTTAGACTGTATTGTTTGCTAGGTGTACTTTAAGTCTAGGCCTACTGGAGATTGTGTTCGACTGGGGGAATGCTTGTGACATACAAGATGTATATATGTGTTCATTTACATTGACAGGCTGATCTGTAGACTGGTGTAAACATATATCTAGGATAGGTTGGGTTGGTAGGTCATTCCATAGATACATTTAAGTACCTATGTGAGGCTCCATTTTCGAATTGGGGTCTGGTATTTTCAAGTTTTTAATATATTTGAAGGACTAATAGAAAGAACATCCTGGGCCCAAAACTACCTTTTCTCACAGAGATCCTGTTAGTCCCTAGCATTTTATTTCGCTAACATTTACGTGTTATTAGTTAGGTGAGCAGTTGATCAGTTCTGTGTCTTATATCTCCACCACGTTAAGGGTGTTGTCGTTCATAAGCTTGGTATCACATTTTTAACTAATCCTGTTTTTGGCATTTCAAAGATTGATTTGGACACAACAATTCATAACCAGTTCTTTGTCTTGCCTTTCTCCAACCAGTCAGTTATAGAGAGGTCTGTGGTTTAACATGAACCCTAAAAACAGTGCAGTTTTTATATTAACAGATTGTTGCCAGAGGTTAAAGAGTGATAAATGACAGAAGAAAGGGGTTGTGACATTTTGAAAACTTAAAGTAAGTGCAATTTTAGGGTATGCCTTCTTGGTCACTGTCCACGTTCTCAGACTAACATGTAAAAATCATTTTATGTACTGTGATATCATGTCTTAGAGTTCAAGTTTGTTGTCTAGATAACAATAGGGGGAACAATCTTACACGTGAGGTGACATCAGTGCAAGAATCCAAATATTAAACAATGAAGTTATTAAGGAATTGTTTTATAAAGAAACAGTATGGCTGGTCACTACTGATAGTCAAGTAAGCAAGATCCCAGGAGGCCCTACTGCTGATTAACACTTTTAAAAGTGAAACACTAATCTTATTTTTCAGAACTATTCATTCTTGTCCTCACATCCTGTCTGTCTGCGTGAGGTAGGAACTAAGTTAAGGGGCCATTGGAAGTGTTCTATTCCACCTGTCTCCTTTGACCCATGACATAATGGTGTTGTGTGTGTGTTTTTGAATTGGTTTGTGTTTGTTGAGTTTAACATGTGATATTGGGTTCATTATCACTATGGTAACATGGGTTTATTTGAGTCTGGGTAGCCAGTGCTGCAATGTGGGTTTGGAAATCTTCATTTTTCAGTGATGGTTTTTTATGTGTGTGGCATTTTGTTAGGTTTGATTAGTTTTGTGTGTGTGTGTGTGTGTGTGTGTGTGTGTGTGTGTACTGGTAGCGGCGGTCAACCTAGGTGATTTTGTTGCATGCTTTTGTTGGTAATAAACTTTTATTTTGGTTTTAATCTGTAGTAATTTTGATGTTCTGTCTGTTTTACATTTATCGTACTTTGGTTGGTTTTAATTGATCTGGTGTATATACAGGTTTTTGCGTTTTCGAGTTGTTGAAGGTTTTGGTTTTTGTGGTGTTTTTTGAGTTATGTTGGTGTGTGAAGTTTACATTGTTTTCATTATTATTATAATATTATTATTATTATTGCTGGTAGGTATTGAGAGCTGCATTTGAGCTACATAGGTCAAGGGAAACGTCTGATTCCACTCTTCAGGTTGTAGCTATTGGTTCCTTGGTATCTGGGCTTCCTTTCAGCTGTATTGGTTCCTTGCTATCTGGGCTTCCTTTCAGCTGTAGAGGTCGAGGGAAACATCTGATTCTGCTTTTCGTGGCACTTAGGCAGTCTAGGGAGTACATGCGCTGATCATGAGAAAAGTACCTATTTTTGAAGGAAACACGTATTTCTGAAGATATAAGCATATATATGCGCTGAATGCCAAAAATTTTTTTATTTCAAAACTTGAGTGTTACAGTCATATCTGACGCGCTCTTCACCAAAAAAGTACTTATTTTTCATTTGGATGCAAAGAAAAAAATCAGTTAACTGTCTCAAAAAATTTTTTTGTATCAAAAATGACATATTGCATATGTATGCACGGAATTTAATTTTTTTTTTTTTCCTCCTCTCTCTCTCTCTCTCTCTCTCTCTCTCTCTCTCTCTCTCTCTCTCTCTCTCTCTCTCTCTCTTCTAGAAAGGTGGAATTAATAACAAAATTGTGGAATGGGTTTTCCCCAAAACGTTGACACCAGAGAAATTCCGCCAGGTAGTTATTCAGCATAGCACAGTGAGTTCTGAAAGGCCTTATAGGATTTTTTTCTTTAGCTTTTTGCCAGACTGACTCCATGTGATTTGTGGTTGCGTTTGTAAAGGGATCGAGAAAATAGAAACAGTGAAAGTAATCTTACTTCAATGATAAAATGAAACTACAGAACAACCGCGGGAAATAGGGGGTCTAGCGCAAGGACAACCTAATTTTAACAATACAAAACATCACATCACATCACCCCTAAAAAAAGTCTCACCCCACGACATAATGCTACAGCCACAAAGCCAGCAGGAATCGTACAGTTCACTCGACCTATATAGCTCTAACCAAGCCCACAATACCAAAAAACGAACATCTGCAATAACGAAAATGGCACTTACGCAGTTTAGGGGGTACATGCACTGATCATGAGAAAAATACCTATTTTTGAAGCAAACACATATTCTTAAGATATAAGCATATATATGCACAGAATACCAAAAAAGTACTTATTTTCATATGGAGAGGGGGGGGGGGGGGAGGGAAAGATTAATTAACTGTCTGCTTTCACCAGCTTATTCATGTTGCTATGCCAATATGCTGCAGACATTTTAATATATTTCTTCACAGAGTTCTTTAGCCATAGGTAATGCTGACAGTTTCATACATCCTTACCATGATGGCTATTGTTGGCTTTGCATATTGTTGCATATGGTATTTGTCCCTGTTGCTCACAGTTATGCATCTTGATCAGTGCGCCCAACAACCTATATTTTTCTGTTGAGGCTGTCCGTTTTGAAGTATCGTATATTACTGCGTGTGTCAAAATGGCGAGAAATTTTCCAGATTTGAGCAATTTGGTAATGGAAGATTTATACCATGTTATGGAGCACACCCGAAGCTCAATACAATGGGCTAGGCAACAAGGTCTTGTGAAGAACGATATGGTGTGTGAAAATAGGTATTGTGTTGGATACAACGAGATGAAGCTGGAGAAAACTACAGGGAAAGATGGCGAAATTTGGAGCTGCTCCATTGGCAGGGACTGTAGAAAGAAATGTTCAGTCAGGAAAATGTCATTTTTTGCTGGCAGTCATTTAGACATTTCTAAAATTGTGCAACTGTCTTACATGTGGGTTTTCGAACTCAGTAGGCAAAAGTTTTTAATAAGGGAGCTCAAAATTGGCAGTGAGCACACTGTGTTCGATTGGTGCCAATTTTGTAGAGATATCTGCCATGAATATTTCTTAATTGAGCCAATAGTTTTGGGCGGCCCTGGCCATACTGTTGAAATAGACGAGAGCTGCTTCGTCAGCACCATCGAAGCCATAGGTGCGAGAGCAATGGGTCTTTGGTGGTTATGACGTTGAGACAAAGCAAAGCTTTATGGTTGCTGTGCCACAACGTGATGCTACCCATTTGCTGCCAATTTTGCAACAGTATGTTTTGCTACTGGAAACACAGCAGTTTCTGATTTGTGGCAACGTACAACACCATAGGTAACTTGGGCTACTTGTCGTTGCAGTGTGTGGCTGATTTCGATGAGTGATTTATGTCCAGCATTTTGATGATGTGATAGGTGAAAGCAGACAGTTGGTATTGATAAAAATCAAAATTTCTGTTATGTAAGCTAGGACTAGTGGGCCAGGGAAAAAAGTAACCAGTCGCTCGGTCATTTCAGAAAAAAATTGATATTTGCTGGATGAATTCCCGAATGTTTAATGGGTTTAAAGACATTTTTAAAAAAAATTTATTCTCAACATTTAGAAACAGTGGCTATTTTTTGCTTTTACAGGCATCTGTTTTTATATAAATTATTCAGTACTGAGTTGCCCCAGAAATTTCAAATAAGAATCATTAACTGGACTATAAATTAAAAACCATGATAACCATGCTGAATGTATTCCTTAATATAGGCCCTACTTTTAATGGCTCAAACTTGTTGATTGCAAGCTAAAAAAGCTCATTCTTTAAACTATTTAATTGAATAGATAAAAATTCTACTCGTCAAGCAGCGGCAGAACACATACATAAAAGACAGCTGTAATTAGCAATCTTTTGGAGCCAGTGGCTCCTTCTTCAGGCAGGAGGGTGGAAGGGGAAGTAATCGAGTGAAGGAGAAAGACTGGAGAGGTCTAGGAAAAGGGGTAGATATTGGTTAAGTCACCCAGAACCGCGGGTCAGAGGAGACTTACCGTACGGGATGAGAAGGAAAGACATTACTTACGGCAAGTCTCCTCTGACCCGCTGTTCTGGGTGACTTTCCCGATATCTACCAATTTTCCTAGACGTCTCCAGTTCTCTTCCTTCACCCCTCTTCCGTCTTTTATGTGCGAGTTCTGCTGCCACTTGGTGAGTAGATTTTTTATCTACCCTAATTGTATTTTTCCAAAGTAAGAGTAATTTCTCAGCCTTAATATTTATTGTGCTATTTCACTATACAGTATAACTACTTCTTATAGTGAGAAGCTTACACAAAATGTACACTATTTTAAAAAATTGATTTTTTGAATTTTTTCATTCTTTGACCTACAATATCTTTGTAAGGAGAGCAGATAAAAGTCTGAAAATTACACACTTAATGGATCTTCATGATATCAAACTTAAATTGGAAGTAACAAACAGAAAATATTGTGGGGAAGTGTAATCAAAGACGGCAATTTATTGGCAGTACGAAGGAGATTGCCTACACTACGCTTGTCCGTCCTCTTTTAGAATTCTGCTGCGCGGTGTGGGATCCTTGCCACATAGGACTGACAGAGTACATTGAAAAAGTTCAAAGAAGGGCAGCACATTTTGTATTATTGTGAAATATGAGAGAGAGTGTCACAGAAATGATAATGGATTTGGGCTGGACATAATTAAAAGAAAGGCATTTTTTGTTGCAACAGAATCTTCTCATAAAATTCCAATCACCAACTTTCTCCTCTGAATGTGAAAATATTTTGTTGACACTGACCTACATAGGAAGAAACGATCACCATGATAGAATAAGGGAAATCAGAGCTCGAACGGAAAGATATATGTGTTCCTTCTTTCTGCGCTCTATACGAGATTGGAATAATAGAGAACTGCGAAGGTGGTTCGATGAACCCTCTGCTAGGCACTTAAATGTGATTTGCAGAGTATCCATGTAGATGTAGACAAGCCTGTACAAATCTGTGTGTTGTCATCCCCCTTCCACCAACATCTGTTCACTCACACTTAGTTAATAATGAGCCCTTGAAGTGTGCAGTTGAACAATCGAGTCTCAAAATAATGAGAATAGTTTTTCTAAGTGTTGGTTACTAACCTTGAAAACTCAATAGTGTGTCATTTAATTGCCAAAGTCAGGATAAATTTCTGAAGGACAAAAGCAAACCTTGGCAGTTGATGAATGTATAGTTCTTGCTGACTTTTCTGAAAACTATTCCTTTGTTGTTCAAGTGAAATACAAGGGCACCACTGGGTAAACAAACAGGCCACAGTTTGTCCATTTATGTTCTGTTATAAAGATCCAGATAAACTAGAGTCATAGTTTTTGTGTTGCAAATGATTACTTTGAGCACAAAGCTACAGCAGTGCATGCTTTTCACCTGCAGTTAACAAACTACGTAAAACAGCACGACAGTTCCATAAACAAACTGATGAACTTCTCTGATGGTGCTGCAAGCCAATATAAAAGCAAACAAATATTAATATCTCATTTCTCCAAGAAAAAAAGACCGTTGGCTTGGTGCAGAATAGCACTTTTTTGCATCATGCCCTGGGAAGAGTGAGTGTGATGGCATAAAGGGTACAACAAAGTGAGCTGTCACAAAAGCTAGTCTGCAACGGACCTATGAGAACCAAATCTGGACACGTCAAGAAATGTTCACATTCTGTATAAAGAATAGGTAAAAGGGATTACGTATGTTTCATTAAATGTGAGGAAATACGAGAACTCTATGCCAATGTCTTGGAGGAAAGATTCAAAACTTGTCAGAAGGTTAAAGGCACCTGATCTTTTCATTGTTTTATACCTTAGTCATACAACTTGCTCAACTGTATCACTGTGGAAAACTTGTACCACTGACACTTCAAAGTAAGGACATAGTGGCTTGTGTCTATGACGAACAGTGGTGGATTGCCAAAGTTGGTAACATTGCTCGTCAAAACCAAGATGTGGATGTTACATTTTACCAGCACCAAGAACCCCGTTTAAAAAATTTGAAAAGGATCAATTCGAGAGGCCCGTTAAAAATCATTAAAGGAGTTGTCTTCTCCCCTGGAATTTATGACTGTGACTAGGCGAACATTTAACCCTGTGCCCAACATGAGTGAAGAAATATCTCTGTTGTTCAATAAACAACATAGTAAAAACAAATAAGTTGAGAACGGGATAATGTAATGAATTGTCTCATTTTTTAAAGAGTTATCCTAGATATTTTTAAATTATGTAATTTATACACTGTTTCCATCAGCCCAGATATTGCAAACAGTAAGAAACATATTTTTGACTCGTATTTGAAATTTTTTTGTCCATGGAATCTCAAGGTTGAAATTTATACAGAAGTTTGATATCATAAAGGTCTATTAAATGTGTAATTTTCAGATTTATATCTGGTCCATTAACAAAGATTTGCAGACCAAAGAATGAAAAAATTCAAAACATTTGTTTTTAAAGTGTTTTTAAGTATAAGCTTGTCATAATTGTTTCTCTAAAAAAAAAAAAAAGTATCTATACTGAGTAGTGTAATACCACAAAATGTATTAAGGCTAAGAAACTACTCTTTGGAAAGATAGTATTAAAAATGGGTTTTTTAAATTTACAACCAACAACTTTGAGACATTAAAAGTGTATTCCCTAATACATTCAGCAGGGTGATCATGGTTTTAATTTATGGTCCAGTGTCTGCTGAAATAAATACCTCTTATATGAAAGGTCTGGCGCAATCCATTACCGAATAATTTAAAAAACCACAGACGCTTATAAAAGTGTAAGAATGCTTGCAGCCTGAAACAAAAATGGCTGCTCTTTCTAAACGATAACCAATAAATGTTTTTAAAAAATATTTTTGAGTCCACCAAACATGAAGGAATTCACCCAGCGAATTCTTTCTACGAGAATGCAGTTGTCTCTCTTTGTAATTTTATTGCTTTCTCAAGTATGTTTCCCTTTGGATACAATTAATTGATAGTTTTATGGTTTGGATGGTGTACGATCTTCCACAGAATGCTTGTATTTACTTAATAGGCACGCGTTTCAAAATCCAAATATTAGATCATTATTTCTCTGAAGGAAACATTTTTTCCAGTATAAATCCTAGAGGCAGAATTGTATTGTTTACATTGTGACTGCAGCACTACTCTTCTCTCACCTGTTGTATATAAATATTTCTGGAATAATTTTATCACCTGTTTAACAGGACACTAATGACAGCAGCGGAGAAGCTTGCCGCTGTTCCTGATGTGGATATCGACCCAGAAGGAACATTTAAGTATGTTCTAATAGGTGTCTTTGGTCCAGAGGGTCCTGATGGCAAAGAACCGAGCAAATTAGTGGTCAGTAACTGGTAAACTAATATTTGGTCAACTTTGTGATACATTATTATTTGAGAGACAGTCGTTAGCATCATTTTTCAATTTTCTCAGTTGAATTTTTCTTTTGATGTCGGTGACTTCCACTGGGGAATTGTAGCCTAAGGTTGGTTGTTATCTGCATAACATAGTGTTTCAGTGTTTACTGTTAAATTGGAAGGGAGATGGTGGATGGTGATACAACTGAAAACACACAAAAAATTTTCACTGAAACACTGTTGAACTACAGTTATGGCCCTGTGTGCTATGGTATCTTTGTCAGATAGTGTTGACAGAGGACATGAAAAAGCATTCAAAGAAGAGCAACTTATGTTGTTTTATTGCTAAGAAGGGGGAGTGCGCCATGGACATGCAGGGTGTGTACGACCCGGAAGAGCCGGGGAAAAACCCGGGAAATTTTTCATTGTTTTTGTTTTCAGTTAAATTTGTGTAATTTTGATTGGTAAGAACCAATACTCTAACAAAGGATATTTCTGTGTCTCAATACTGCAGCAATAAAACATGAACAAGAGAAAAAACGAAAATAAAACTTAAATTTCAAGGGAAATGCACCATATACAGCAACAAAACGGTGCTCATACAAGTGTCCGCCAACAGTAAAATGCGTCAAAGGCCTTAGGGAGACTGTGCAATGCTTTGTAACAGCAAATTGCCTCTGCTGAGCGTGACGTCACAACTGTTTACATTAAATTCATTTTAACAGTTACGAGCTCGATCATGCACATGCACAGTTGAGTAGTACCTTCTCCCGCTTCTGGCTACAGAAATTGTTGGCTGTGTAAGCAGTCGCAGCAAGCAGCTAGATGCTGCTGGGAAAAATTTTACTGGAGCGCCCAAGCTGCCAGATTTATACATGCGCAGGAGGTCCAAATCTAGGGAGGGGGGGCAAATTCATATTCTTGAGGGGGGGGGGAGGAAACCTTGTTTCACAAAGCGACTCGCATCCAGCGCACGTTAGTTTGTTAGTTTATCGACTATTCATATTACGTTGAAACTCATCCCTGTCGGTTTTTGAACATTTTTAACACATTCTAAGTTGATTTTGAATGAATCGTAAGTTGATTTGTGAATGCGTGCGTAGTGTACATGTTTCCTCTGTCAGTGGAATCTGACAGAGCTGAGCGAAGTAAGGCTGAACGGATGAATGCCAACCGCTGTCTGATTGTGTGGTTGATTGTGTTTGCGAATGATGAGCGTTGTTGTAATTACTAGCGGAATCCATAGATTCAGATTACAGGAGTGGAAATAAACGAATAACAGGTAAGAATGATTACATATTACGTTCTCGGTGTATACAAGAAAATGAAATTTTGCCAAAAAATTTTTGGTCAGATCGCTATACTAGTAAGGGCGAGTTGTACAGTCCACAGCTAGCAGCTACTTTAAGTTTCTAGTTCACCTTTATCTCTCCCCATATTTTTTTATCTTTCATTTTCATTTCAACCTCATGTTGCACTTTCCACCTTCTAATACCATGTCACCCCCACAAAAAAATGGTCTTTAAATATGTCTGCTTGTGTCTGTATATGTGGTCTTTAAATATGTCTGCTTGTGTCTGTGTATGTGTGGATGGATATGTGTGTGTGCGCGAGTGTATACCCGTCCTTTTTTCCCCCTGAGGTAAGTCTTTCCGCTCCCGGGAGATATATATATATAATTTTTTTTAACGTCCTATCTCAAACGCTCGAGGGGATGGCGGGGTATTGCCCCGGTTCGGAAATATTAGAGATCCGTGACCGATGCGCAGAACAGTCTGAATTACAGTTGGGAAGTGTGTAGTCTCCACGTGACCCATTTTTACATTTAGTGTTTTTGCTGTTTCCTCTTCATTTACTGCTCCCACGTCAAATGAAGACAAAACAGATTTCTGTGGCCGGGAGCTATCAAGTGAATTAAAATACATTCACATAATTATGGAAGGCTAAACTGTGTTATTAGTAGCAGATTTTATTTTATTTCCATCTTTCTGACAGTCAAGCGTTAATTGCCTTTTAGAACAATGAAGTTATTTTTGTTGGTTTGCCAAAGTTATTTTCTTTCATTGATGTTTTCCACTAAGGCAGACAATATAATTGAGACAAAGTGTTTAATTCCACACACTGTGTTTGCTGCATTTCAAGTGCACATTTTCAACTTCTAGCTTATTTGGCATTACGCCATAATAAAGAACCAAATATGAGACAGGACAGTACTGGTACTCCAAGAAAATTTACATCCCAAAAACCACATAGAAAAGCTTAATAACAGGTCGTGGGATTCTGGACATACAAATTTGCGCTTTAAATGTGAACATTTTAGTATGGGTCATGAAATTCTGATTCTCTTGGAGTATCCTCTGATGTCTTGTTTCTTACATAATGTAATATCTTTTATTGTTTCACACGTACGAACATGCGGGCTCCCTACGACATCGTAGCTGCGCTTGCGCAGTGATGCCCGTCATCTGGCGCTCTCTGGCAACTGCAGATACGAACCTATTTCTAACAGGTCGTGGGAAAATATTTCGAATGGTGGGTTGAAAATCGTTACCATCAAAGTACCATTCTAGCAGTTACACCAGAACTATGTGAGATAATATACGATGAATTTCTTAAATCACAAAGTGTTTGACTCTCATTTAAAAATCAACTCTTTGATGATGAGCCATTTAGATGAATTTTGAGCCTGGAAGATCAGACATTTATGTCGTTATTAAAAATTTTACTGGCACCTTTGTGTGATACATCTTAAATTGTAATACGCGCATAAAAGACCAACATTTTATGTGAAAGCTTAGCTTCTCTTGCAGCGTATTAATCTGATAGACCAATATTATATGTGAAGGCTTTGCGTTTCGTTTAGCAACACTATTTACATTAATTTGAACCATTAACTTTTTCTGTTTGTGTGTTCGCGCTACTTAACAGTGATGTTGCTGTTGGTTGACTACATCACGTGTCCTAAGCTCTGAATACCTGCTGTGATCGGCTGGCGAAATCGCGTGAAATGAGCTATGACTAACTTACAAAAGCACATCCCAATCTCAATTTCAATGCTTTGGAAAGTAACATGCGGTGTTTGGTGGAATTAGAGTTCATACTTTCCTAATACAAAAATATGCAGCATACATGTTGCTGCACATCAAAGATCTTTCCAAAATGCGTGTTTTTTTTATTTTTTTCCCTAAAGCGCCAGGACATTCTACGCCCGTGTATAAAACCATAATCAAAGGACTTATAAGTTATACAGTTCCAAGAGAAAATATACCGTCAGTTAACAGGGAAAAAGTATGTTTTCACTTGGGAGAAAGTGTATTTTTGACTGAGAAAACTGGGAATTTTTTTTCCTTGTCCGCGTATACCCTGACATGATATACAAGTTGGGGTGACAGTCATTAAAACAAAGGTGTTTTTTGTTATGATGAGATGTTTTCAGGAAATTTCCTCTGAATGGCAAAATATTTTGTTGGCACCCACGTACATAGGGAGAAATTATTATCGTGATAAAGTAAGAGAAATCAGAGCTCCCACAGAAAGATTTAAATGATATTTTTCCCCAGTGCTGTTGAAGAGTGGAATGTTACAGAAATAGTCTGAAGGCTTTTCGATGAATCCTCTGCCGAACACTTAAGGATACAGGATACTTATAAATGGTGGAAAAATCAAAATTTTTTAAATGACTTTATTAAATTCTATAGTCTTTCCTGATTACATTGATATATACACTGTAGGGTTTGAAATGAAAAAAGACCTATACATACCAAATTTTAAAGTTACGGTCATGTACGAGGTGCGACAATAAAGTAATGAGACTGATTTTCTTTGCAAGGTGTGGCACCCCTGCAGGCTTGCGTAGGCACGATATCTGTGACCTTGGTCTATAAGCCGCTTCTAGTCCAAGCGGCATGTTGAAGCAACTGCTCAGTCACGAGTTGTGCTGTAATAAGTTAACACGTGTTAGTGTCTCTCATCACAGAAATGGAACTGCATAATATTGCGCAACAGTATGCCATTTCTTTTTGCGTTAAATTGAGTGAAAACGCGACGACAACTTACGGTAAGCTTAAGAAGGCTTTTGGAGAGGAGGTTATGTCAAAAGCTCAAGTTTCTGATTGGCATAAAATGTTTAGTGAAGGCAGAACAAATGTTGAAGATGAAGACTGCAGTGGACGACTGTCAACCTCACGGATGGGTGCATGAACTCGTAAAATCTGATAGAAGTTTATCCATGAAAATGATTGCAGGAGAACTGCACATCAATCGAGGAACGGTTCGTCTAATAATAACATTGCTGATAATTGGATTCTGCATCACGATAATGCACTATCCCATACTGCTCTGTCAGTACAGTAATTTCTAACCTCAAAACAAATTTTGGTACTACCAGAGCCACCTTATTCACCAAATATTGCTCCGTGCAACTTTTTTCTCTGTGAAAGAGTCAAAATGGCGGTCAAGGACACCATTTTCAAATAACACAAGATGTCCCAAGAGCTGTGACGAAGGTCTTGGAGGATATTACAGAAGATTAGTTCCAGAAATGTTACCATCAATGGCAGAAGTGCTAAAGAAAGTGTGTGCAATCAGAAGGGAACTTTGAAGGAGACAACACGAAAATTGGCTAAAACTGTAAGCAACATTTTTTTTCACATCAGTGTCATTACTTTACATTCGCACCTTGTATACTGCCATGCCCCCTTTATTTCTGTTACAGAAACCAGTATTATTTTGAAAAGAACTGTGCACTTTCTTTCTGTTTCCAGCGATTATATGTATGATACATTGTATATGTTGGTAACAGTGCAGGTTTCTAGCGTCTGTAAATGATTATCTTTGCAAGTATTTACTTTTGTGTTCTGAAGCAGTTTGTTCACATGTTAATAAACGTTTGTTTCCCAAGTGCTACATATATTTGTGGAAATACATATTTTTTAGTGTGCCACACATCAAGAAATTCAATAAAAGGAAATTCTGTGGTAACCAGTTGACAAACAAAACAAGCCACACTGTTGAAAGTAACCTGCGTGTCAGTTCTTCAGTGAAGAAATTCACATGTGGCACGCCTCCTGGTGATTCAAATTTTTGTGTTAAAAATGACGCTGTTTGTAGTGGATTTGTTGTTGTTGGTGTGGGTATCTTATCTTCTTTGATAAAGGAAGTGGAAAAATGTAAACAATGTGATGGTGTAGGCTGTCTGGAACTAACTGAACAACAAAGTAGCAGGAAGGGTTTAGCGCCAAAATTAGTTGGTCTGTGTAGATCCTGTAATAAATCTACCTCGAAAATGACTTCGAACATTGTGCATAATTCATATGATGTGAATTTGAAGTTCGTGTACGCAATGCGTGCAATAGGAAAAGGAAAAAAAGGCTGCACAAACGTTCTGTCATTTGATTGATCTTCCTCCTCCCAGTAGGTTCAGCAAGTACATAAGAATACTTTTAGGTGCCTTGACGGTTGTGTCTAAAGCATCTATGAAATGTGCAGTAGAAAAAACTGTTAATATTAGTGAAACAAGGGACATTGCTGTTGCACTTGATGGGACATGGCAACATCGAGGACATCGTTCCTTGAATGGTGTTTTAAGTGCTACTTCTGTGGAGAATGGAAAAGTTTTTGATGTTGAGTGCTTATCTAATTATTGCCACACCTGCCATAGTAACACTGAAGGACATATTGAACATCAGTGTTATAATAATTATGATGGTTACAGTAGAGGTATGGAGAGTGATGGAGCTCTAAAATTATTTCAGAGGTCAGTGCCCGTTCATAACCTTAGATATACAAAGTACCTAGGTGATGGGGAATCTAAAGCTTTCAATAAAATTAATGAGTTCAATGTTTATGGTGATAGCTTCGTAACAAAACTGGAGTGTTGTGGACATGTGCAAAAGAGGATGGGTGCTAGATTGAGGAAGCTAAGAAGAGAAATGAAAGGAAAATTGCTATCTGATGGAAAATCTCTGTCTGGCTGAGACAGATTGACAAAAACTGAAATAGACCTCCTTCAGAGGTATTAAGGACTGGCCATTAGACAAACTGCACCTCTGAATGATGATACAGCAATGAGGAAAGCTGTATGGGCCACCTACTTTCATAAGTTGTCCACAGATGACCACACTGTTCATGGACTTTGCCCTAAAGGAGTAGATTCTTAGGTGTGCTTACCAAAAAGCAAAAGAAAGTGGTCAAATATACTATCAAAATATCATAAGCATTATCTTCTTGAGCCTGTTATGAATGAAATAAAACCAATTTTTAGAGACCTGAGTGGACCCTGTTTTGCTTAGTACCACATTTACTAGAATCTAAGACGCACCTGAAAAATGAGACTCGAAATCCAGGAAAAAAAAATTTCCCGAATCTAAGCCGCACCTGAAATTTGAGACTTGAAATTCAAGGGGAGAGAAAAGTTTTAGGCCGCACCTCCAAATCGAAACAAAGTTGGTCCATTGTAATATGAGACACAATTTAGGTCAAATGAATGACGATACAGCTACAGTAGTTTGGTTCGAGTCGTAAGCTCAGTAGTTAAGCTTTACCTGGTAGCCATTACTATGCGTCAGGCGCTCCGTCCGTATTATACGGGTACCCTTCCTCTTTCGCGTACTTCGTTAGCGAAACAATGGCAAGAGACTGCTATTTACTGTTACCTACACTCCTGCTTTCTTTGAGAATGATCAACAAGAACCAAATAATAGACAGCGTACGATAGAAGATATTCTGAACGGGAGTTTAGCGAAAATTTTTCTCCGTTTGAAAATCTTTGCAGGCACCTCGTTAGTACATTACATTCTGCACTGAAATTAGTCATCTTCGATTTAAAAATCTAGTCAATTGCCGTGCTTCATTTCTGACTGTATCACTATTAGGCATAAGAATAATACAAATATAAATATGGGATGATATCTATATTTTTCCGTGTTTGCTGTTGTCTCACTCTAGTTTCGTAGTTTATTAGGCAGACAGGATTTAAATGAGTTAGCAGCAAACACGAAAGAATACATGGCAAAATGTTTATATTCTAATTATTCTTATGTGAAGAGAATACTGCATGCTATTCACAATTCATAAAAGTTCCTATAAGGAACCATCTCTTCTCACAGTTAGGAAAAAATTCAGAACGTAGAGTTGGCCATATTGACAAACATCCCAAACAGTCTTGCCAGTCGGATTTTCGTAGTGCATTGAAATGCTGCTACATTCAAAGGTGCACAATACGGAATTTGTATTTACTTCGTTGGATAATGTACGAAAATGCAGTGGTCGAAACTCGAGGCGGAGGAAAAACTTGTCTGCCACCCCTTTTTCTTTTTCTTTTTTTTTTTTAATACACTCATGCAGAGGGTTTGGCGCCAGTATTTATCTTTGTGCCTGCAAAGCATGCCTGTGTAGCGCTACGTATATTCGACAGCAGAAGTTAGTTGTGGCGGCACCTACCAACATTTTCCAGAACTTCCGCTTACTTTGCACTCAATTCTAAGCCGCAGGCGGTTTTTTGGATTACAAAAACTGGAAAAGAAGTGCGGCTCAGATTCGAGTAAATACGGTAAATGTCTTCATGGGGGCACTCAGAATACAAATGAAAGTTTCAACCATTCCATACGGGAAAGATTACTCAAGAATGTTTTTGTAGGAATAAATACATTAATAGTTGGTGTACTAGATGGTGTGCTATGTTTCAATGATGGAGTGATAGGAAGGTAGGAAGTCCTGAGAAATTTAGGCATAAAATGTGGCTCTAATATGAAAGATCAATTTCTTCTGTGTGACAGACAACGGGTGCATGAAGCTGAGAGATTCGCTCTTAAAGTTACCAAAGAAGCAAGAAGTGCTAAAAGGAATGCCAAGAGGAAGCTTGAAGATGAAGAAAGGCTGCAGGATGTAGACTATGCTTCAGGAATGTTCTGAGGCACAGTTTAATTGGACTCATATGTTCATTCGCAATTTCCCGCTAGTTGTTTTCTTCAGAATTCAGGTACAAATATTTCCTAAAGTTTATAAAGCATTGCTCTCATTTTTTCTGTAACTTTCGGTAGTCCATACTTATGTAGTAGACCTAAGCTTTATTGCAGAATCAGCTAAATCATAGAAAAAATAACATTTTTACTAGGAAAAAATTATAAATATTAAATGTAAGATGTGATACTTTTTTATCCTTGTAATATACGTAATAGGTGGAATTAAATAGGTCTAGTACCTCAGCCATGTCATGCATGTCTGGTAAAAATTTGGTCTCCTTCAAATGTATAACATTGGATCAAATGGTACCTCAGTTTGAGGAAGAATTTCCTTGTTACTTTTTTTAAATAACTCTAAGCAGGTTCAAAAATATTCAAAATACTTCTAATTTGTTTAGAAAGTGTGATCTATTACCTGATATCAACAAAAAAATCTTAAAACATTTACATTATAAACAGTGCCTGAAAGAAATAGGTGTTGATTTTTACATAATATTGAGCTGGAAAAATGCCGTGTATCCTTAAGTGTGAACTGCCAGATAGCTGTGTAGATTTACACGAGAAATATCGTCTGGTTTGCACTGCTGATGTAATGATGTGAGGGGGCTGAATGCATTTTTTTTTTCCAAATTTAATGTGCCATTATCAACAGAATGATTGCATGCAGATCATTATATTGGCGTGTGAGGTTTTGGGATTGACATTTATTTTTTTATCGCGTATCTTGAGACTTTGAGCCAAAGCTCATGGGATGAGGTGGTACCTAGTTTACAGAAAGCTGAATATATAATTTATAAACAAAAAATTACAGAATTAATAAAATATGAAATTAAGAGAAATTAGGATAAATTACATGTTGCATAGAGAAGTTCTCATGTATTGTGAGGGTCTCCTGTGTGGAATTCTAGCATACCACAAGGTAACCTTTGTGTGTGGATTTGAATACTCAGGTGTATCACTCTTTTTTTCTGCCCTGCTGGGAAATTTGGAAAACAAACCCTGGAGAAATCTTGTTTTTTGTCTCAGTAGATGAAACAGTTTGTTTACTGGGATTTCCTGCATCGTCGCTGGCTGGGTGCAGCTTAATACATGCACCGCTTCCCTACTCCCTCATTCTTACTGCTTCTCCACTTCCTACCACTCCCCTCAGCTTGCAGTCAGTGCTGCCACCACTTCTTGCCATTAGCCTAGTAGCTGCCGATGGGTGGCGTGAGGGGTGGTTTGTTTTGATATGATTCTTGGAGATTGTTGACCCAGTGGCTGGAGACAACGGTCATATGTGCACGAGTTGTGTCTGAGTGATTGTGTGAATATGTGTGTGTGTGTGTGTGTTATTTTCCAAGAAAGGCTATGGCCAAAAATTTAGTTGTGAGAGTGTGATTGTCTTTTCTACGTGTCTGTCCATGGTTCAGCGATCATCTTTACGTTGAGTTGCTACCTATCTTCATTAGCATTAATTCTCAGAGTATTTGCACAAATTGATGGATTTATCACCACCATCTCATTTTGTCAACATAATGTCAGTGACTTGTGTAAAGCTGGCCACATGAATGGACTTCCATGATGGGCCAAAACCACAGGCCATTTCTGTGGGTCTCTCTAACGGATTGGGTCTGCCGATTTGAAGCCCATCGTTTCCCAATAATGTGCAAGCCCTGCCCATCGGATCTAGTCTCGCCGATCTGCTCCCAGGCCGGCTCTGTTTGTGTGTGGTATAATGCAGTGGGTTTTCGTGATTTATCCGAGGACTCAGGACTGTGGTGCTCCTCGGCAGGCCAGAGGCCACGGGCGATGGAGTTCAGGAATTGTGACTTTCTCACTGCAAGTACAGTGTGCGGTACATTGTTTTATAAACATTTTATTTATTCTAGTACATTTTGGGGCTTAGAAAATAATTTATACAGGATGTACATATCTTTTTTTTTTTTTTTTTTTTTTTTTTACAAACATTCAGTACGCGAATCATGAGTGACCCGGCAGACATCAATACAATAATCGAATTCGTGCCATACCTGTCCCAGCATGGCATCGTCGATTGTGATATTTGTTTCTCGTATTCTCTCCCGGAGCTCCGCTACATCACGTGGTAGAGACCATACGTACACCGGATCTTAAATGTGTCCCCACAGAAAAAAAGTCACACGGAGTGAGGTCTGGTGATCAGGGAGGCCATTTCATGAAACAGCTGTTCCCTTCTGTAGCACGGCCAGTTCATCGATGCGGCAGCTCCGTATTCAGGTACCCGCAAACTTCACGATGAAAATGGGGGGGAGCCCCATCCTGCTGAAAGATGAACGGAGAGCCCAATTGCATCTGAAGCATCAGCCATTGCTGCAACAAATCCGAGTAGGAATATCCAGTGACAGTTCTCTTGGCGAAGAAGAATGGCCCGTACAGTTTTCGACACAACAAAGCACAAAAAACATTTACATTTAGCGAATCACACCCAAATTCAATGCATTCGTGTGGATGCTTTGCACCCCAGATTCGACAATTATGCCTGTACACTTTCCCATTAGTGTGAAAAGTGGCTTCATTGCTAAAACTTAAGCGATCAAAAATTCCATCCCCGTCCTTATTCAATTGTTGCAACTGTGAACAAAACTCAAAACACTTGTCTTTGTTGTTGTTATTGACCTTCTACCCTAGCTCCAATCTGAATGGTTTCATAGACAACTTCTGTCGCATGACTTGCCACAGTCAGTGGAGCCATTTCGAGTTCATGGGATGCAAGACGCACCAAATTCACTTCACTCACACTGGGATGTCTGCTTCTCTGTGCTGGGCACAAGCAACCCGTCATAATAAATTTGTTGTGCCTTCCTTATTGGTGGTTTCTTACCGTACTTTGTTCTAAACATCCATTGAACAGCTGTAGCAAACACTTTGTTTGTCGAACTCCAACACGCAGAAAGCTCGCTCCGCACCTGAACTTGCAATGTTTATGACTGGTGTTATCGGCAAATCACCAAAGTATGCTGCGGTGGTATACATGAAAAAGAACTTTCAGGGTTTCCTTCAAAAAGACATATGTGTGATATCTGTGCTATGTTTGGTTCTTGTGCAATAAATAATTGAAAGTGTTCCCAGATGTAATGTACACCCTGTATATTAGAAAGTATGAGCGATAGGAAGAACAACTTGTGGCAGTCACAGGCGGTTTGTATGCTATGTACCTGTATATTTTGGCCTGCCTTATATACTACTTTCAATAGGCCTACTTTTTTCTGAGGTTATTTCTGAAATCAGTGTAGGTATTTTAAATCTGTCTTGCGACTCCAAGGAAATGCGTATTTGTGTCACCAAATATGTTTAGTTTTATTGAAATAAAATAACATCAGTGCTCTTCATGGAATATTATATACCATTGTCTTTCTTTCTCCATCTAAAAACTGTTCATTACAAAAGATGCTGACATTAGTACTTAAGATTTTTGCTCATGAGGGGAAGAAAGACAGAAGTCCTTACATTTTTTTTGTGAACTTATGTCTTTACTTGCCCTTGAGACCTCGAAATTTGTCAGGGAAAAATGCTAAAACTTGCTGGAAATCAGGGAACGTCACTTGGGGAAACTTGCGGCAACCCTGAATGTTCACAAGCTGGCACTGCAGACCTTGCTGACTGCATTTTTCAGGGATGAGAATATTCTTGCCAAGTGCACAGAATTGCCCCAAACTATAACACCATATGAGATAACAGAGCAAAAGTAAACAAGCTTTTGTGTTTGTGTCCAAGACATAGTGTATAGTGAAGACAGAAGTGTTCATTTTCTGCTTAAGGTGTTGAACATGATACTTCTGAGAGAGCTTTTCATCTATTTTCAGTCTTAAGAATTTAAAATGTCTGTTCGACCAGCTCAGGACAAGACTATTTCTATTTTACAAGAGTTCAGTTGTTGGCAGTGAAGTATTAATCCGTTCTCCAAAAGCCATGTGCTGATGTTGCCAACTACCTTGTCAGCTAGATGATTTACGTTATGTTCAGTGTTTTCCGAGAGAACACATGTCCGAATATACAAAAGCTTTCGTTTGCATTTGCAGTAGGTATGGAAAAAAAAAAAAAAAAAAAAAAACAGAAGCCCCTGTTTGTGTTTCCTATAGATAGTGGATATAACAACAGCTCCTTTAAGTTATGTTTTCAGATTATTTTTGATGCCACAATTTCCACTCACGTTGCTACTTTTGTGTTTTCTTCTTGCTTAGTACTCTTGATACATTTTGTTGAAAGTTTGACTATGGTTCCTGCTACTAGGTGCGAGGATACAAGTGAGTTGGCTTCCATTCAGACGTCTACGATGAGACGATGGACAGGGTGAAAGGCCTCGGCGTTGATACCGAGTGCACTGGTGGTGGTAGAATACAGCACGACCCCAGTGCCAACGTCATCAAAGCGTACAGCTACTCACAGGTGATACCAAAAGCAGTGAGTTGTAGAAATGACAGTATGTGTCATCTTGAGCTGTTATTCAACTTAATTTTTTACTGTGTGACTGGTTTCAGTTGAAGACCATTTTCAGGCACCTGTTGTATATACATCGTGGATACGGGAAAATTTGGGATGAAAAGAATGTTTGAAAATTATAGTAACAATACAAGCAACACTTACAGAATTTGATTACCAGCAAAAACTATATATATCAAAAGAATACAATGTCAGAAATATAAATTAAATATCCACAAGCATTGTATGTATTGTTACTACAATTTTGAAGTATCCATTTTGCCTGAATTTTTCCTGTTTCCATGCTGTGGGTACAACAGGTCCTCAAAAATGGTCTTTGACCAAAACTGGTTGCATCATAAAAAAAAATATCAACAGCTTAAGATTAAAAGAATCGATTTCTGTGATTTTATCCTTGCTCAAATGGAAACAGATGAATCTTTCATTTCAAAGATTGTGTTTAGTGATGAAGCAACTTTCCACACTAACGGGAAAGTCAACCGTCACAATGTCTGTGTATGGGGCACTGAGAATCCGCGGGAAACAACTCAGTATGAACATGACTCGCCTAAGGTGAACGTTTTCTGTGCCATTTCAGCCAATAAAGATTTTGGTCCCTTTTTCTTCGAAGGTGCTACTGTAACTGGACTACAGTATCTGGAGATCTTAGAGAATTGGCTGTTCCCTCAGCTCGAACAAGAAGCACAATAATTCGTATTTCAGCAGGATGGAGCGCCACCACATTGGCACTTATCTGTCTGTAACTACCTGAACATCAACTACCCCAGGCGATGGATCGGCCGCCAGGCAGCCCGTGACAGAGCACTTCGTCACTGGCCTCCAAGAAGCCCTGATCTTACCCCCTGCGATTTTTTCTTATGGGGGTATGTTAAGGATATGGTGTTTCGGCCACCTCTCCCAGCCACCATTGATGATTTGAAATGAGAAATAACAGCAGCTATCCAAACTGTTACGCCTGATATGCTACAGAGAGTGTGGAACGAGTTGGAGTATCGGGTTGATATTGCTCGAGTGTCTGGAGGGGGCCATATTGAACATCTCTGAACTTGTTTTTGAGTGAAAAAAACCTTTTTAAATACTCTTTGTAATGATGTATAACAGAAGGTTATATTATGTTTCTTTCATTAAATACACATTTTTAAAGTTGTGGTATTCTTTTTGAATCACCCTGTACAGTTAGTTCTGGCCCAAAAAGCCATTTTAAATGTTTTTAAAGTACAACAAACAGTAGCATTTCTACTGTAATTTGTAAGCCATGATGAACAGTAGCACATAGTGTGAGTTTGCTGCCTTTTTATTTCTGTGGGACCTCGCTATGTGTGTAAACCGAAAAATGGCTTTTCGAGCTGAAACTAGTTGCTTAATTAAAAATATTTTTAGTAACTCTATTATCTTAAGCTGAAAAATATCATTTTCATCCAATGACATTAATAATTTTTGTGTCCTCTTTTTCACTTTTGCCATATGGGTGTGTTCTGAGAAGGTCTATCACATGTTTGTTTCTAAGATTGGTACAGTTGTTTTCTGTCATTAGTTATTGTATGCTGCTTTTGACCACTGAGAATCAAATTTTTCAACTGTTTAATATCAGGATTTAGCAGCAAGTTTTTTTACTCAAGTGTTAAAAGGTGTTGTATCTAACAACTATTTTTCTGATCTTCACAACTATTTTTCTGATCTGAAGATTGCCATGCAGGAACTCAACAAACTAGTTCTGATCTGATTCAAAGACTGCATTCATTTTGTTGGTAGAGACAGTGGGGAGCTGTCCTCTTCAGTCATCATTATCCAGAGGTGAAGCTAGTTTCTTTCAGTAGTGGCTGTCATTATTGACTTCAGTCTTCAAGAGTGTGTCTCAGAAATCATTAAATCAGCAGCAGACTGTTGGTTTATTGCATGAAGAGATTCCAAATACTGCTTTAAATTCACTTCTATCTTAAATTCAGTGCCATGTATGAATGTTTGCTTTTAAACTCCATTGCTACCTCAGTCTAACTGATGTGTGTACAAAAGGAGTGAACAAGTGGCCCTTGTAATATGCCTAGTGTGTTAACAGTGTACACCACTACACATTGTCTATTTTAAAAAATGAATCACTCTGCAGCAACCCAGAATGTCTCAGAATTCCCACACTATGCAGTACAGTATCCAAAGATTGTTATTCTGTGAACAGAAATCCATTGGTGTTAATTAGATGTGTACTGTACTCTCCATTTAATGTACAAAAGCAGTTGTCCAGTAGCAATTCATTGCAAGAGGAGGGACAATTTCCAGTTTTGTTATTTATTTTATTTGCCCATTTAAATAAAGCTGACTTAGGAATTTTCCCTTATGTGGGGACTGTTTGTACTAGATAATGTGTCTGTTTGAAGTTCTATATTTGTATATTTTGCTGTTCATGTCACTTCTGCGTAATTTTTCATTGATTGTATCGATACTTGTTTGAATTCTGATATGTTGTGAAATTTCAAACATTTGGGAATCCCGTGATAAACCAGTACTATTACCGTCAATTGTAGGCTTAAACTAAACTGTGTTCTTTCAAAAATTTTTAGAACAGTATGCCTATCATCCTCATTCAAAATAGTCTGTCTCTTATTTTGTTGTCCAACTATGTGAGAAATAGTTTAGTTTCAGAATTTTGAGATGCCTGCAAAACTATACTTTGTAAGTTAGTGCTACCAGTGTTTTGTATACGTAATTTACGTAGCAAATCAATGCTTTGTGGTTCACAGCTCAGCCAAAGTATACATCACCCCTGAATTTCATTGTATATCGATGCAAATAAATGTGTATTTTTGAGAATTTTCGGAAGTTACCATTGTCCTGTGCATAATCTGTGAGCAGTCGGGGTTTGTGATGTAGTTCCTGTAGCAGATTTTCTGCCAGACATTTTGTGTTACATCTGGTTTTCCCTTAACCCTTTGCTGGCCAAAACTCTATTGGATCTTTTTTTTGCAAACTTTTATACATAAATATGTTACATTGAGTGATAAATTGAATAAAAAGTTGTTTTGAAAAGTTTCAGTTTATTAGAACAAAAACTACAGAAGTCCTCATTTTTGGGACATTGGCCAAATGCGCTATCCAAATTCACAATCTTATTCTCCATGCATAATATTGTAAGAAGCAACACAAACATTAAATAAAGAATATTGTAATGTTATGGAATGTATATTGTACTGGTTGTTACCTATCTCGTTTCTTGATAACTGAATGATGTGGAATCTTACGCGGTATATTGTGGTAGGACCACATTCGCACCACGTGTTTGTAATTGATAATAATATGAGTAGTTCCAGCACAATTTCAGCAAGGCTTATTTATTAGTAGCTGCTGAAAGATTACACACTGCAGATCTCGTTTGTCTAGGGGTTTTGTCTGCAAAACATTACTCTAACAAGCCTGGCCTGGGTTTTCTTCTTGTTTGAAATAAACACTACCGGGTTCGAATTACTTTCGGCTAAAAATAATATTTATTCGTACTCTTTGTTTAGTAACTACAATATTTTCACTTCGAACATTGATACCCTAAAAATGCATTATACTGTACTGGTCACTTAAACACGTCCATCTCCCTCCAATACCGACAAAGAATTGGCGTGCAAGCCAACATGTGCCCGGAAGTTGCAGACATTCCTGCATTCCAGATTCTTTGGTCTTCTGACCTTAATACACTCCAAAGACACATATAAATAAATACATATAAATATACCACATTTATCATCTCAAACAAATCCATTATTTATCATAAAAGAAAATATTCATAAATAAATAAATTAAACACATTGTATGGCAACATAATGAAGTTACCTTAACTCTCTACTGTGGGCATCGTACTTTTCGCATGAGATAAACTTTATCTCTGACAGTTAATTACATTACAATAGCCCACCAGGACTTGCAAGTGTACCTTGGTCCACTTGTCAGTCTGATACAGAAATTGCATCATTGTCTTGGCTTGTATACAACTTTTTATCACAACTGTAGTAAACTGTTTATTCTTTCATCAACCATTGACTTCTTCCTTTGTCTCACAACATAAATACATATGTCGATTTGTTGCCCAGAAATTTACTATAAAATAATACTAAAGTTAAAACATTTTCTCATATTAGAACAAACATAGTACTAACTCCTATATCATCAGTGAGTTTGCAAAAGTATTTCAATTCAACAACACTATTCTCTCATGAGCCTTGTGAATTATGTTATATCAAAATTAAGAGGCAAAATAAGCCAACAAAGTATCTTTATGGGGTTATAAACAGAGCTGAATAAAACCAGTTATGGTGAGCATGATGTAAAACAAAGGCACACTTGCATATACAAGAAAATATATTCTATTAACTATACAATTATTTTTTATATATATATATATATATATAATTTTTTTTTTTTTTTTTTTTTTTTTTTTTTTTTTTTTAGCATTATGGTCTATTTAAGTGAATGAACAAATTTCAAAATTTATGAGATTTGCTATTCTCAAACTGTGAGGGTGGGTGACATGTCTTGTCTCCTAGCATCATCAATAAAATAAAATCCCTTATTTATCAAGTTTACATATTTTGCAATTCATTAAATACTGTAAAATTACTTTAAAAAACACATAGGAATCATGAAATCTAATCTTATAATATAATTACGTGACAATCAGTCTAGATACAACATCGTTTTGCATGAGATGTGTTACATGGCATAGTATGGTGACTGCATTTTTTTTCTTTCTTTCTTTACTTCCAGTAAAATTCTTTCCAGATAAAGGCATGTTTTTAGGCTCAGTTTGCTCTTTTCTCAATATACGGCTTCAAAGAAACAACATTCCTAAGACCAAACAGCTTTCTCGACTTGGGATATACTAATCGGTACGCATTTGGATGGGGTTCTCAATAATCTCAAATGGCCCAATGTAAATGTCAAAGAACTTCTTGAGTTCTGCTGTTAGTAACTTTGATCGTTCGTGGGATTTCACTAAGACATGGTCACCTACTCTGAATGTGGTAGCCTTTATTTTCCTATTATGTCTGCTTTTCCTAGCTTCACCTAGTTTCTTCATGGTTTTCTTTACAATCTCTTCACGTTCTTTCATTGATATTAAGCTACATTGTGGAAAGTCTATTAATTCAGAAATAAGATTTGCTGGTCTGAGGTGAAACATAATTTCATATGGTGAAAACCCAGTAGAGCTATGCTGCAAGCTGTTCATGATATCCTCGAAGTTGTTTACATGGTCGGACCAACTAGGATGTTTGTGACTACAATATGTCCTACAAAGTCTCCCTATTTCTCTCATGTACCTTTCTGCTGGGTTTGAAGATGGGTTGTACATGGATATCAAGCTATGTTTTGTGTTAGTTTTTTTCCATGAATGCTTTCCAGTTTTTTGAAACAAATTGTGAACCATTATCAGATAGTATAGCTTTAGGTTTCCCTACACTCTTGAAGTAATCTCTCTCAATTTTTGCAATGATCTGTTTACTTGTAGCTTTTCGCACAGAATAAAGTTTAATTAGTTTGGAAAATACATCAACCATGACGAATATAAAACAATGGCCACCTTTGCTTTTAGGTAAAGGTCCATAAAAGTCTACAGCTACTAAATCTAATGGTTTATCTGGAATGATGTTCTGCATTTCTCCCTGACATGTTCTGTTGCTTACTTTTACTCTTTGACATTTGTCACATGTTGATATTTCGTTCCTCACCTTCTTTACCATGTTATAAAAGTAGATATTTTCTTGTAACTTTTTTTACACATTTCTGTATTCCACAGTGACCATAACTCTCATGGGTGTACTTCATTAATTTGTCTGCCTCACACTCTGGCCAACATAGCTTCCAATTGTCAGAGTCCACATCTGTTCTTCTAAAGAGTGTTCCCTTAAAGACCTTATAGTACTTGTCAAGTTTATCATACCCTCTTTTGCCTAAACAGTCCTTAACCAATTTCCAATTAGGATCGTTATTCTGTCCCCTCCTGATGTTATTGCAAAGTGTCTTTATGAGCTTTTCATCCTGGATTCCCTTCATGTATCTTATTTTAAATTCCTTTTCTTCCTCTTGATCAAACATTTCCTGATCTCCTCCTACTGGTAACCTGGATAAAGCATCAGCTACTACGTTTTCTGATCCCTTAATATACACAATTTCGTAATCAAACTGTTGCATGAACATTGCCCACCTGGTTAATCTACTGTGATATAGTCTACACTCCTGCAAGTAACTTAAAGCTTTGTGGTCTGAATAGACTTTTATCTTGTGTCCTAACAGGTATGTTTTAAATTTTGTAAACGCCCAGTGTACTGCGAGTAATTCTTTTTCTGTGACAGTGTACGTTCTCTCATGTTTAAGTAACATTCTGCTGGCAAATGCAATTGTACAATGAAGATTTTTTTCATTCACAATTTTCTCCTGAAATAGTTCTGCTCCTAGTCCATAATCACTACTGTCAGTGTGAAGACAAAATGGCAAACTAAAATCTGGTCTGTGTAAAAGACTGTTCTTACAAAGTTCATTCTTAATTTTATCAAATGCTTTCTGGCACTCTTCAGACCAATTCCATGGAGTATTTTTTCTAAGTAAGTTGCTTAAACATGTTACATTAAGGCATTGTCCATTTACATATTTTCGATAGAATCCACAGAGTCCGTAGAAAGACTTTAATTGTTTCCGGTTTCTAGGAGATGGAAAGTTTACGATAGATTTTATTTTCTCCGGATCTGCACTTATCCCTTCCTTAGTAATGACATGACCTAAAAATTTTAGTTCTGACACACCAAATTTACATTTTTCCAGTTTTAATGTCATACCACCTCTTCTGAGTTTCTCACACACCTTCTTCAATAACTTCAAATGATCCTCCCAACTTTGATTTGAAACTAATATATCGTCTACATAAATTGTTAATTCTGACACAACTTCTTGGCCAAGTACATAGTCTAGTGCCCTTATAAATTCGGCGACTGATGAGTTTAATCCGAAAGGCACTACACAATACTGGTAACATCTCCCATTGTATAAGAAAGCAGTGTACTTTCTAGAACTAATTGCAAGAGGTACTTGATGAAAACCTGAAGTTAGGTCAAGGCTTGACATAATTTGGATATTTTTAAATTTATATAACAACTCATCGATGTTCTCTGGGTGGTCAGTTTCTCTGTATAAACATTTGTTTAACTGTCTGGAATCTAGTACTAATCTGACTTGTCCATTAGGTTTATTTACAGTGACTAAGGGATTATTATAAGGGCTTATACTCCTCTCAATGATTTCACACACTTCCATCTTTTGCAATTCTTTCTCCACTGCTACCCTTTTCGAGATTGGAATACTGTATGGTTTTGTAAAGAAAGGTTCATGTGGCTTCAACTGTAAAGTACATTGGTATCAAATTACTTTACCTGGTATATTGCTAAATACATCACTATATTCTCACAAAAATAATTTCAAATCTTGTTTCTGGTTCTCAGTTAGTTCTCTAGCCTCGACTACTTTTTCATTTACTAACTTTTCAAACTCTATCTCATCTGTATCGAAATCTGTGACATGGCTTTCAATGTACTCACCTTCTTTTGTAAATTCAATACTGTTCACAGTCTTATTCATACAAAACACATTTGATTGAAGAAGTTTCGTAGTGATGACTTCACCACTTGGTAGAGTCATCATTAATTTCTGCCCTGCCCAATCAAATGCTGCACTTACTTTTGTTATCCAAGACATGCCTAGGATAAAATCCTCTGTGAGATCAGGAATGACGAGACACCCATGTGACCATGATACTCCTTCAATTTCAAAAGTAATAAAAGCCTGACTCCTTATTGATTTACTGTGCTTCCCGGTAGCACCTCTTATTTTAATTCCTACCACAGGTAACTCGACATAATCCTTATTAGTTTTCAGTTTTTTACTTAATGATTCTGATATCCCAGATACTTGACTTCCTGTGTCTACTAAACACTTTCCTTTCCATGATCCTATCTGCACATCAATAAACGGACTGCTTACATCAAAGTCAAATTTTTTGTTAATATTCTCATGTAATAAGTCATCTTCAATTTCACTGAATCCATATCCCTTTCCAGTATCCTTACCTGTATCATTACTACCAGAGTTATATGCTGTTATTACCCTAATTGCATTTTCTTTGGCCTGATTACTATTTCTGAATATTTCATTAAGCCAACTACATTCATTTGTGCTATTGTGTGTCTCTCCTTTATATTTCTGTCTTAACATTTGTGCAATGTGATACTTAATTCTATGCCACCAGTCTGGATACAAAGTTTCACATATATCAAGTGTTACCTTTCTGAAATTTTCATCATCCTTAATGGCACTACTGTTAACCCATAAGTTAAACAAAAATTGCTCACTATCTGACATTTCATCATCTACTCCCCTAATGCTGTTAAGATTACCTGCTGTCAATTCCTTCTCATTTTTCTTCCATGTATTAAGATCAAATAACTCATTGGCTGAAATTCTGGCATCCTTATCATTGAAATTGTCAACTGTGTTCATGTGTACCTCGCTAATTTCATTACTATCCTCTTTTATATTAGTAATCCCTAAAGCTTCCAACTCCTCACTTACACCAATAAAACATCTATCTTCACTACTATCCTCAATTTCCTTTTCTTCCCAATCAACATCACAAAAATTATCATCTTTATCCTCTGCACTCTTACCTTCAGTATGCAGATACACATTTAAATCATCCTTACTAGGTGCTCTTTTCATTCCTAGCCCACCAGACTCTTCCATAAGTTCTCTAATTCCTAATACACTTTGATCATTTGAACAACTATTTTCCAGCAAGGTGCTCCTCTCAGCCCACTCATAGAATGAATCTAAGTTTAAGTCTTCACAGTTTTCTAAGCAATCAGTGTCTTTAAATAACTTACCTTTTGTTTCTGGTTTATTTGTATGTCATATATTATTTGTAACAGATACTACATTAATGGGATAACACTCCTCTTTGAAATAATTACTCATTATGTCACAGGTATCTTTCTGTTTAGTTAGACAGTTTGGGTTGGCCCTTTCCATTTGTGTATAAGTAGCTCCTACCTTGCGGACCGCCAATGGAGCCTCATTCAGTTTTTTAACTCCTGTTCAGTTCTCCCCATACCATTATGACTATTCCACTCCTTTGGTTTATTTCCAAAGTGTCTGTTACCAGATTGGTTATGATTATTTCCATACTGACCTTTGTAATGGAAATTGTGTCCTTGTGATCCCTTGAAGTTGTACTGGTGATTTCTCTTATGAGAATCACTACTTCCAAAATTGTGTGTTTCCTTTTTATCATGTTGTGTGTTTCCCCAAATTGTATGCCCTGTCCTTTGAAAATGGTTTTGACTATGGTGTGGTGGTTTACCCGTTTTCTCAATAATTCTGTCTAGTTTGTCAACATATTTCAAAAACTGATCTATTGTGTCATCTGGACCATAAGCTAACTCCCACTGTAGTTCACATGGTAGCCTCCTTTTGAGTGCATCAATTTGAGTGAGTTCATCAAAAGGTTTGCTTAGGCGAGTGAGTTTCCTTAACTGATTTCTGCAAAATTGCTTCATGCTACGAAATTCATGTTTATAAACAGGTCCATTCAAGAATTCGCTTTTTATTCTTGCCTGTTCTGTCTCTGACCAGAATTTACTTAAGAACCTCTCCTCGAACTCTGCAAAAGACATTCCCTCAGTACAATAATGATTAGTCCATGACAATGCTTCACCTTCTAGAAATCTTTTCACAAATTTAATTTTCAAATTATCATTCATATTTGGAAAAAAGTTATCCTTGCAATGCTGCAGGAAATCTACCGGATGCATACTGCTCTCATCTGAAAAGTTTTGTACTGGAATATTGTACCACAAAGTGCCAATATTGTTCGGCAAACTATTGCTGACCATATTGCTACTAACACTTTCAAGTTTCTTAGTGATGTCATTAATACTACTTTCTAAACTCTTGACTTCATTTTTGTTTATCTGATTATTTACATCTATTTTTTCAGTAATAATTCCTATCTTTTGTTCAAATTTGCTTTCTACTTTAACAATTTTATCGTCTACAAGAGAAATACGCTCAGATACTGTTTCTTCTACATGTTTGATATCTGAATGCACAACTTTAAACGCATTATGGATTTTCTCTCTACCTGTACTTGCTTCAGTTTTCAGATTTTTTACTTTTGCATCTACATTTTTAACTTTTCTCCCGACATAATTGACCTTACCCGTGATCTTAACCATATTACGACTCAAACTGGAAATTTTTGCTTCTACTTTTTGAAAGTGATTGTCATTTTTCTTTTCATATTCTTTGAATTGTTTTTCAAATTTATCACTCATGAGCTTCAGAGTCTGGTCTAACTGAGCAGCGTTGTTTTGCTCCATTTGATCCAAACGAATCTCATTAGCATCGAGTCTGTCTTTAATATTTCCTAACCACTGTCCGTTTTGTCTGTTAGTGTCATCAATTGCCTTAAATTTTCCCTCCATATAATTCATTATTTTTGATAGCATGTCTTTAACTTCATTCTGTCTTTCCGTATGAGTTCTCCATTTGATCCAAACGAATCTCATTAGCATCGAGTCTGTCTTTAATATTTCCTAACAACTGTCCGTTTTGTCTGTTAGTGTCATCAATTGCCTTAAATTTTCCCTCCATATAATTCATTATTTTTGATAGCATGTCTTTAACTTCATTCTGTCTTTCCGTATGAGTTTCAACTTTGTCTACAGGATTCGGACTATTACTGTTGCATTCACTTTCGTATGATAAATTCACATCTGTACTAGCGTTGGCGACACCGTCGTCAATACCTTCGTCTTTTACAATAGTGATCTTTTTACACAGGAATAAACAAAACACAACAAATTTATCTTTTCTAAAGGATACTAAACTATTTTACTCACAGTTTACTTATTTTCTTATAAGGTCTTCTTTGTTGATTGGTGTGTGATGGAATTCACAACACTGAAACACTACACTTGTATGAATATTGCTTTTTTGGTTGCACAACACTTTACACTTTTTTCTTCTTTCGTGACTTATTGCGCCGTTATTCTTGCTCCAGTAACTGCATCCTGTTGTCTTGAAGGTATCAGCATTCGACTTCCTTTGTCTTGAAGGTATCAGCATTTGACTTCCTTTAACATTTTCAGCCAGGATGTACGAATTCTGTCGTTTTCTTCGCAATCTCGGTGGTAGTTCATTTCGGTAACATTTTCAATAATCCCGGACGACGCCACCATATTGTACTGGTTGTTACCTATCTCGTTTCTTGATAACTGAATGATGTGGAATCTTACGCGGTATATTGTGGTAGGACCACTTTCGCACAACGTGTTTGTAATTGATAATAATACGAGTAGTTCCAGCACAATTTCAGCAAGGCTTATTTATTAGTAGCTGCCGAAAGATTACACACTGCAGATCTCGTTTGTCTAGGGGTTTTGTCTGCAAAACATTACTCTAACAAGCCTGGCCTGGGTTTTCTTCTTGTTTGAAATAAACATTACCGGGTTCGAATTACTTTCGGCTAAAAATAATATTTATTCGTACTCTTTGTTTAGTAACTACAATATTTTCACTTCGAACATTGATACCCTAAAAATGCATTATACTGTACTGGTCACTTAAACACGTCCATCTCCCTCCAATACCGACAAAGAATTGGCGTGCAAGCCAACATGTGCCCGGAAGTTGCAGACATTCCTGCATTCCAGATTCTGTGGTCTTCTGACCTTAATACACTCCAAAGACACATATAAATAAATACCTATAAATATACCACATTTATCATCTCAAACAAATCCATTATTTATCATAAAAGAAAATATTCATAAATAAATAAATTAAACACATTGTATGGCAACATAATGAAGTTACCTTAACTCTCTACTGTGGGCATCGTACTTTTCGCATGAGATAAACTTTATCTCTGACAGTTAATTACATTACAATATTCAGTATGAAATGAAGCAAAACACTTGTCATGTCCACCAACATTGCACCTATCACAAATTTTTGTTGTTTTTTTCTTGCAGTAAGCACATTTCTTCTGTGTTTTACTTGGCACAAAGAAATGATTTCCTGGATCTAGTCGTACATCTGTGCTCACCCGTCCTCCCATCAATTTGCTTCCTTGTGCTCCTCTTTGTTTTGGTACTGATCCTTTTTCCTTTGATAGAAAAAACATCACTATTCTCTGTCGGACATCCAAAAGTAAGAGCTTCTCATTAGAGTTAGCAATTTGGTATGCACGCCATGTGTTTACTATGCAGATATATATCATCTGTGTGAATAATGGCCACCACCATTTCTTTGACCTTATCCTCGTCCTATAAAGTGATATCTGCTTGTCCAGTAGATATATGGCACCCATGTGGGCATTGTATTCTTCAATGATATGTGGCAGTGTAACAGATATTTCCTTTTTTTTGCCCGTGAATATATTTTAGTAGAACTCAAGGAATAATAGTACTGTTATTTGTCACTACACATACTGGTTTGTTGTCACTCCATTTCACAACCAGAACTTCATTCTCTTTGTCAAATATGTAGTCATAGAATCCTCGTTCCTTCCTTTTGCCATTCTTTTCGAGTCAATCAAAGGACATGCATTAGTTCGGATCTCTGTTATTGTTCCTGCAGCTTTCATTTTACTCTTTCCGAGTGTGATCAGTGTGTCAACACTGGTGAAAAAGTTGTCAAAGAAAAGCTTATAATTCGGATACTCTGATTCTGGAATCATGGTGGTTAGTTCATTTATTACCCTTGCACCTAAAGGCTCCTGTTTGTTGTCAGTCTTGCTACAGTATGGTGAAAAATTGTAAAGAAAGCCATTGGAACTTGTAAGACACCAAATTTTATATCCAAATTTGATAGGCTTTTCCCTCAGAAACATTTTAGCTGAATGTTTGCCATAATAATGTACCATTATTTCATCAGTTGAGAGTTCTGAATGAAATACGCCAAATTTACCAAATTCCTATTTCAGCATTTCAAATTATAACCTCAGTTTGTACATCTTGTCGTTTCTGTCTATTTTGGAGTTGTCATTGAGATGAATGAATCTCTTTATTTCCCAAAACCTATTTCTTGACACGGAGTTGAAGACTAAAGGAACACCGACGTCAGGAGCCTGTTCCCAGTACTTATTCTTGTGGGGAAGCTTATGATAACCACTCAGAAGTAGTACGCCAATAAATAATTTTAGTTCTTCTTTGGTTAGCAGAAAATTTATTCTGTTATGTTGGCAAGCATAAATTTCGCTTTGTTCAATAATAGTATCCATTAGTTTCTTAGAAAAAAAAATCCTCAAACACCTGGGGCACTGTGTTATTTGCTAGACATTCTGCATCATAATGTTTGTTGCTCTTCCCTGGTTCACTATTGTTTGTGTACGTTGGTTGACATTTATACCACTTACATATATATTTTTTTGTAGATAACATACCACTTTCTCCTCCACCTCCCAACGCTTTCCTTCTTTTGGCTTCTGGATGTACAACTGTAGCATTAACTTCATCTCAGCTGGTTGTGAGCTCTAAAGTACCGGCGTCATCTTGTACAACAGTACATTTTCGTCAGTGTCTTCTTCATCTGTTATTACATCTGCATTGGGTGGAATAATTGCCAATTCTGTATATCATCTTCATCGTCACTCTCTTGATGGTTCTCTAGTTCTGCTAGAATTTCTTCAAATGTAAGTTCACGTGGCATGTTTTTGTCCTGTTGGAATCGTAAAATTCGAATAGAATATGAAAAAAGCAGATATAAAGAACATAAAATGCAATTCTTCTCTGTATATTATGTGTATACAAGAATAGGGCACATCAACAATAAATGATATTTTTTTATATACACACACACACACACACACACACACACACACACACACACACACACACACACGAAAGGATGTGCGTTTTAAGGGAGAGGGTAAGGAGTCATTCCAATCCCCGGAGCGGAAAGACTTACCTTAGGGGGAAAAAAGAACAGGTTTACACTTGCACACACACCCATATCCAGCCACACATACACAGACACAAGCAGACATTTGTAAAGGCAAAGAGATTCGGCAGAGATGTCAGTCAAGGCAGAAGTACAGAGGCAAAAATGATGTTGAAAGACAGGTGAGGTACGAGTGGCGGCAACTTGAAATTAGCGGAGGTTGAGGCCTGGCGGATAACGAGAAGAGAGGATATACTGAAGGGCAAGTTCCCATCTCTGGAGTTCTGACAGGTTGGTGTTAGTGGGAAGTATCCAGATAACCCGGACGGTGTAACACTGTGCCAAGATGTGCTGGCCGTGCACCAAGGCAAGTTTAGCCACAGGGTGATCCTCATTACCAACAAACACTGTCTGCCTGTGTCCATTTCCCCCCTGCGGGTTCGGGGGTTAGAATAGGCCCGCGGTATTCCTGCCTGTCGTAAGAGGCGACTAATAGGAGTCTCAACTGTTTCGGCCTTTAATGTGATGGTCCCCATTAGGGTTTGACCTCCATTTTTCCAAATTCAACAGAAGTAAGAGCCTTTTGGGGAAGGACCCCTTACGTGGTGCACCATCAGTCCTCTGTGCCCTAAGACCTTGGCACTCTTTATCGTCTGGGTGTCGTAACTGCACCCTCCATCCCTCATTTTGGGCATACACACCTGATGGATTGTGTAAGTTACGCCCTTAGTGCATCATCATCTGCACCCACGATCACTATGGACTACCCATGGCACCCAAAATCCAGCACGGTAGCCAGCCCGTTGTGGTGGGGTCGTCATGTACCCTCTAGGTTGTAGCCCCCTGACAACACAGGGATCGTACTGCCGATGCCTGAACTGCCGCCTCCCCACGTAAGCCTAGGAGTAGATGCCCGTCTCTCCGGGGCATCAGGACTCCCGGCAACGGCCATCCTGCTAGGTGGCCTTTGCTGTGGCTGGGTGCCACCCGTGGGGAGAGCCCCTGGTCGGAGTGGGTGGCATCGGGGCGGATACCCCGCAATGAAATGGGTACAATCTCAATCCGGTGGTCGCACGACCACCAACGTCTCTAAGCGCAATAAAGTAGACTTTAACGCTGTGGCATATAACCCCAAATCGTCCCCTTCCCTAGCCACGCCCTGGGAGGGACGCAGG
This sequence comes from Schistocerca serialis cubense, assembly GCF_023864345.2. NCBI lineage: Eukaryota > Metazoa > Arthropoda > Insecta > Orthoptera > Acrididae > Schistocerca > Schistocerca serialis. The sequence continues at coordinate 23,197,208 of NC_064643.1, forward strand.
GCTGCGGACAGACAGGAGCCATATTCACCGCGATATCTTGTGTGCAGCAGAACTGATGGGGATTCATTTTTGGGGACTAAGCCTCTGTTCTTTGTGACCCATCTTGAATATAAGTTCGGGAAAGTGGCCCCTCTTTCCAAAATGCGGAGCGGGGCCATTTTGATACAAGCACCTTCCTCTGCACAGTCAAGGGCGTTGCTCGCCTGTGAGAAGCTTGGTGACATACCTGTTAACATCACTCCCCATAAGTCACTAAATTTGGTCCAGGGGATTATCTTTCATAAAGATCTTCTGCTACCATCTGATGACGAGCTACGGGAGAACCTGGCACGACGAGGTGCACACTTCGTTCGTCGTGTCTTTAGGGGACCCAAGGATAATAGGATCGCTTCCGGTGCTTTCATCCTGGCCTTTGAGGGCAACTGCTTGCCTGAGAAGGTCAAGGTCATGATCTACCGGTGCGATTTCAAGCCCTATGTCCCGCCCCCTATGCGATGCTTCCAGTGCTGGAAATTCGGGCACGTGTCCTCCAGATGCACTGCCAGCCCCACATGTCGCGATTGTGGACGACCTTCGCATCCAAATGCTCCGTGTGCTCCACCTCCCACCTGCGTTAACTGTGGGGAGCATCATTCTCCCTGCTCGCCAGATTGTGCAGTCTACCAACGAGAGCGGAAGATACAAGTAATTAAGACCCTGGACCGTTTAACTTACCAAGAGGCGAGGAAGAAATTAGAATGGCTCAACCCCACACCTATGTTGAGGAGTTATGCTGCTGTAACACTGCAGCCACCAGTTCCTGCAAAGACTCCTTTGACAGTTGGCCCACCGAACAGTCATGTTTCGCCTGCCCCACCACTGGTGGGGGCCACTCTCTCTTCCACTGCTCCCAAAACACACAGTTCGGGAGCAGTGCGCCCCAAGCAACCGAGGACATCGGTCCCCACCTCTCAGCCGGAGCGGCGACAGCCCTCTCCGGCTTCTCAGCCGGGGAAGCGACAGCTCTCTCCGGCTGCTCAGCCGGAGACGCAACAGCCTCCTCTGGCCTCACTTGTTCGGAAGGGATCCCTTGGGGGAGTCCCTTCCAAGGACTTCCCCAGTGTCTCACAAGACACTAGCCAGTGGCTGAAGAAGCCACCAGCTGCTGGTCGAAGGGCTTCACGCTCTTCCTCTGTTCCTGATAATGCGTCAGGAAAGCCCTCCCAGCATGCCAACCCTCCTCTGAAAGACAAGAGAGAGAAGAGGAAGCTCTCCAAGAAGGATAAGGACCCAGTGGTTCCCGCACCAACACTTCCTGTCAGCTCAGCCTCTGAGGATGAGGTCGAGCTCTTTGCGTCCCCTGATGACCTGGATCTCGCCGTCTCCTCAGAAACGATGGCCGTAGCGACGTCCGTCACTCAGTCGGTGGCAGCATGTGACCCTGCCCAGTAATTTGCCTTTTCAGTGCCTGAATGCCTCTACAGGACACGCTTTGTACAATCCTCCAGTGGAATTGTGGCGGTTATTTTAGCCATCTACCTGAGCTGCGTCAGCTTGTAAGCTTGACACCTGCTTTATGCATTGCTCTCCAGGAAACCTGGTTCCCGGCAATGCGGACCCCTGTCCTCCGTGGATACAGGGGTTATTACTGCAACCGAAGCACTTACAATAGTGTGTCAGGTGGAGCCTGCGTGTATGTCCTTACCTCTGTATATAGTGCTCCTGTGCCCCTTCAAACATCTTTGGAAGCTGTGGCTGTCCGCGTAAGGACTACCCAGGACATAAACGTCTGCAGTGTCTATCTCCCTCCAGGTGGTACAGTCTCCCTGACCGAATTGGCTGCACTTGTCGCCCAACTTGCCACGCCTTTTCTTCTCCTTGGGGATTTTAACGCCCACAATCCCCTGTGGGGTGGATCGAAGATTACTGGCCAAGGCAGAGATGGCGAGAATCTCATCTCCCAACTTGATCTCTGCCTCTTAAACACTGGCGCTGCCACGCATTTCAGTGTGGCGCATGGCACGTTCTCGGCCATAGATCTGTTGTTGTGCAGCCCAGGGCTTTTACCATCGGTCCACTGGAGAGTCCATGATGACTTGTGTGGTAGTGACCATTTTCCCATCTTCCTTTCACTACCCCAGCGTCGATCCCATGAACGCCTGCCTAGGTGGGCATTTAGCAAGGCAAACTGGGAAACATTCTCCTCTGCTGCCACTGTTGCATCTCTCCCCCACAGTACCATCGATGTGGCGGTTGAGACACTGACTGCAGCGATTGTTTCCGCTGCAGAACGTACCATTCCTCGTTCGTTAGGGTGCCCCCGGCAAAAGGCAGTGCCTTGGTGGTCTCCGGAGTTCGCTGAATCCATTAAAGAACGTCGGCGGGCTCTTCAGCGACATAAGTGGCACCCGTCTTTGGAGAACCTCATTTTCTTCAAATGTCTCTGTGCTCAGGCACGGCGGCTCATCAAGAGGCGGAAACAGGAGCGCTGGAAGAGGTTCGTTTCCACCATTGGTTCCCGTACTTCACCCTCCCAGGTGTGGATGAAGATTCGGCGCATCTTTGGAGTGCAGCACTCTACAGGTGTCCCAGGGCTTACCATCAACGGGGCGGTATCCACCGATGCTGATGCAATCGCCGAGCATTTCGCACAGCAGTATGTTCGGGCCTCTGCGTCGGGGAATTACCCGCCTGCGATTCGCGCGCTTAAACGCCAGGAGGAAGGCAAACGGCTTTCTTTTGCTTCTCGCCACCCTGAGACGTATAACGCCCCATTTAGTTTGTGGGAGCTCCAAAGCGCCCTGGCACAGTGCCCCGATACGGCCTCTGGGCCAGATGGCATCAACAATCAGATGCTCAAACACCTGTCCCCGGTCTGTCAGCGATGTGTTCTTGCCATCTTCAACCGCATATGGGGCGATGGTGTCTTTCCGTCGCAGTGGCGAGAAAGTACCATCATTCCGGTGCTGAAGCCTGGTAAGGACCCACTTACTGTGGATAGCTATCGACCCATCAGCTTGACAAATACTCTGTGCAAGCTACTGGAACGTATGGTGAGTCGACGGCTGTGTTGGCTGCTCGAGTCTCGGGGTCTTCTGGCTCAGTGCCAGAGCGGCTTCCGTCAGGGCCGTTCCACCGCCTATACTTTGGTCTTTCTTGAGTCTGCAATCCGCACTGCTTTTTCCAGGCGCCAACACCTTGTCTCCCTCTTTTTCGACCTCTCCAGAGCATATGACACGACGTGGTGGCACCATATACTCGCCACGTTGCACGGATGGGGTCCCCGGGGCTCTCTCCCCATTTTTATTCAGAATTTTTTATCTGTTCGGACATTCCGCGTTTTAATTGGCACATCCCATAGTTCACTTCATATCCAGGAGAATGGCGTTCCACAGGGCTCAGTATTGAGTGTGCCCCTTTTCCTTGTGGCCATAAATGGCCTTGCAGCAGCAGTTGGGTCGTCTGTCTCACCCACGTTATATGCTGATGATTTCTGCATCTTGTTCAGCTCCTCCACCATTAGTGTTGCAGAACGTGGGTTGCAGGGAGCCATACGCAAGGCGCAGGCATGGGCCCTATCTCATGGGTTTCAATTTTCTCCTGCAAAGACTTTTTTTTATGCATTTTTGTCGGTGCCGAACTGTCCATCCCCACCCTGAGCTCTATCTTCAGGATGCCATTCTCAGGGTTGTTGACACTTACCGTTTTCTGGGATTGCTGTTCGATGCCCGGCTTACTTGGCTTCGACATATTCATCAGCTCACGCGTCAGTGCTGGCAGCATCTGAATGCCCTTCGCTGCCTCAGCAACACAACTTGGGGTGCCAATCGTAATACGCTGCTGCAGCTCTACAAAGCCCTTGTGCTGTCCCGGCTTGATTATGGGAGTGTGGCGTATGGCTCAGCGTCGCCCTCAGCATTGCAACTGCTGCACCCCGTTCACCACTGTGGGGTTCGACAGGTGACAGGAGCATTCCGCACCAGCCCTGTGGACAGCATACTTGTGGAGGCAGGTGTACCTCCACTGCGATTGAGGCACCAACATTTACTGGCCGCTTATGCTGCCCATGTTTATAGCTTGCCTGGGCATCCAAACTATCGTCTCCTGTTCCCACAATCGGTCGTCCATCTTCCTGAACGTCGGCCCCGGTCAGGTTGTACGATCGCGGTCCGCGTCAAAGAGCTTCTCTCTGGGCTTAGGGTTTTTACAGTTCCACCTCCTTTCCGGGCCACTTTGCGGACACCCCCATTGTGTGTTCCTCACCCTTGCCTTCGGCTCGACTTGGCACAGGGCCCGAAGGACTCCGTCCCTCCAGAGGCCTTCCGCTGCCGTTTTTATTCCATCTTGGCCACGTATCAGGGCTCTGGCATTGTATACACTGACGGTTCAATGGTTGCTGGTCGTGTCGGATATGCGCTTACTCTAGGGGACCATTCTGAACAACGTTCCTTGCTGGATGGCTGCAGCGTTTACACAGCTGAGCTGGTCGCCATCTTTTGTGCCCTAGAGTATATCCGCTTCTGCTCAGGTGAGTCCTTTGTTATCTGTAGCAATTCCCTGAGCAGTTTACGAGCTCTCGACCAGTATTTCCCTCGTTCTCGTCTGGTGATGGCTGTCCATGAGTCCCTGCATACTCTTGCATGTAACGGCCGCTCTGTGGTCTTTGTGTGGACCCCAGGCCATGTTGGGATCCCCAGCAATGAGAATGTTGACCGCCTGGTGAAAGAGGCCATCAGTAAACCACCTCTGGAGATTGGCCTCCCGGCGACTGATTCGCGGGCACTATTACGCCGCAAAGTTTTCGAATTCTGGGACACTGAATGGCGCAACCTGCCCGTGCCAAACAAACTCCGTCATATCAAGGAGATGACGACTGTTTGGCGGTCATCCCTGCGAGCCACCCGCAGGGACTCAGTCGTCGTTTGTCGGCTCCACATTGGCTACACCCGACTGACGCACAGTTATTTACTGTGTCGTGAGGATCCTCTTATTATGCGTTCAGTTAACTAAGTAGAAATTAGTAATATCTTATCTCAGTGAGGAACTTGAAACTTTCAGGACAGGTCAGGAGCATGTAGAGGTGCTCTTCCTCTACTTGAAAAGAACAGTTGACCACACACTGAGTAGATAGGTTCCTAGTAGAACAGTTCATAATGGGATGGAACCTCCGTGGTATACAGTCACTGTAAAGAAAACGTCTAAAGGAAGAGAGATTACTGCATAATAGGTGTAAAACAAAGTGTAGGATTATAGATTGAGAGACGCTGGATGAAACATGTTTGGCTGTCAAGAGAGCAATGCATGAAGCCTTCAATGGCTACTGTAGCAGAATATTGTCAAATTACATTTCACAAAATCCAAATAAATTCTGGTCGTATGTAAGGGCTGTTAGTGGCACAAAAGTTAGTGTCCAGTCCCTAGCAAGTGAGACAGGAACTGAAATTGAGGGTAGCAAAGTAAAAGCTGAAATTCTGAACTCGATTTTCAAATGTTCCTTTGCAAATAAAAACCCAGGAGAACTGCTCCAATTCAATCCTCGTACACTGAAAAAATGAACGAAATAGGTATTAGTGTCAGTTGTGTTGAGAAACAGTTGAAATCATTAAACAAAGCTCCAGACCCCGATGGAATCGCAGTCAGATTCTATATTGAATTTGTGGCTGAGCTATCCTCTCTTCTCACTGTAATCTATCCAAAAAACCTTACCCAGTTTTTGGAAAAAGTTACAGATCACACCCGTCTACAAGAAGGGTTGTAGGAGTGACAAAACTACCATCCAGTAGCCTTGACATCGATTTGTTGTAGATTCTTAGAAAATATTTTGAGCTCAAACATAATGAGGTATCTCGAACGGAACTACCTTCTCAATATCAACCAGCATGGTTTTCAAAAACATAGATGATATGAAATCCAACTCTCACTTTTCTCACATAACTTGCTGAAAGCATTGGATCAAGGCAACAGGTAGATAGTGTTTTTTGATTTCCTAACAGTATTTGACTCTGTTCCACACCTACACTGACTGTGAAAAGTATGATCATATGGGGTATCAAGTGAAATTCATAACTGGACTGAGGACTTTTTGATAGGAAGGACACAGCATGTTACCTTGGATGGAGAGTCATCATCAGATGTAGAAGTAACTTCAGGTGTGCCCCAGGGAAGTGTGTAAACTATCCCAAGAAAGTGTATTAGCAAAGTTTCAAGAACTGTCTTTAAATGATTACTCTAGGGATATACCACAACCCCCCCCCCCCCCCTCACCCCCCCCCCCCCCCCACATATTGCTCTCACAGGGGTCGTGAAGATAAGATTAGGATGATCACTGCTCACACAGAGGCATTCAGACAAATTCAGACAATCATTCTTCCACGCTCCATACATGAATGAAACAGCAAGAAACCCTGATAACTGGTACAATGGGACTTACCCTGTACCATGCACCTCCTGGTGGATTGCAGATTACAAACGTAGATGTGAACTGACAGTCTCTTACATGTGCATGAGGGAAACATCTAATCACCTTTATTTTACCAAGACAAAAATTATGATTTACTAAAGTTTCAAACCTTGACAGGAAATAATGGATTAGGCTGTCCATAAATTATAAACTAACATTATTGTGATGATGGAAAGTGAAACAAATACTAACATAGAGATAGAGGGGCTGGCCAGTACAGCCAATAGATACACAAAACATAACAGAAAATTTACGTATCCTAGCTTTTGGAACTTTGTTCCTTCATCAGGGAGGAGAGAGGGGAAAGAAGGGGAAGAAGAGAAAGTGGATTCAGTTACTCACAACCCAGGTTATGAAGCAACAGGGTAGAGGTAAACAGGAAGGGTAGCAAAGATGGAGGCATGGGTGTATACTCTACAGTATGTCAACATGTTGCCTTGACCTGTTTGATCACCAGGTCTGGCTCCAAATCAGTGCACACGGGACATCATCGAACAACTCCAGTGTCTCCCAAAAACAGCATTAACCATCCCTGTTTCGATGACAATGTGAAACAGGCATGGAACTTCATCCCACAAACTCATATCCAGCACAATGCATGCATGTTTGCATGCTTACATTTTGGCAGTTACACTGGATTTCAATGTATTAGTGTATCACATTTGCAATGGTGTATCTCGCACTTATATTATCCTGTGATCTTGCAACATTAATCACTTAAATAAGTTACTTAGACATATATGTTCCTGAAATTTCATTACTCTACGTTAATTACTTTTTGGTGTTGCAAATTTTTTTTTTTTTGCAGTGTACATGATGACTGCAATAATACATTATAATGTTTCTCCAGTGGTTTCAACATTAACTTTTTAACAGAAAAGATTTTGCTTACAGTTCATTTTTTAGTTAACATTTCTAAACTTTTTAACAATCCATATTAAAGCTAGCAATAGTAACTATATTAATAATTGCTGCTGTAAACAGTTACACATATGGACATCAGTTTTGAATAATGGGTTTTGAGTGTAAATAATGTGTTATGTGTAAGTGTTTGTATTGATACTTAAAATTAAATGTCATGTAATGAATGTCCAGATACTCATATAAAAAGTTTTGTTGGATCAAGTTATTTACGAACGCGATGTACTGTGTTCTTCCATTAGAGAATGAGACTGTATTGTTTATCGGTTTCATTACAAAATGCTAATAAGCTTTTAGTTAGAAAACCTTCTATAACTAGAATTATTAATATGAGAAAAATAGGAACAGTGAAAGAACGGAAGATCAGTTGCAGAAACAAGAGTAGCTCTGAGTTGAAAGAGTGGTTGCTTTTCCCACACATGTAATTAACTGGCATTATCGCCACTATTAACTTACCATGGTTTCACATCTCATCTGTTCATTGTTCCCCATGTCCTGCCCTTCTGTTCCCCCTTCCTATTAGATCATATATGCCTCTGTTACTGTAATCGGTATGTAAACAATAATTATCACATGACCTTTTTTTGTTACAGGTTGTAATATTTGACATTGCAGCTTTTGAAAATGGAGCAGGATGTTGTGCCCTCTTTCCTATTGGAGTGTTTCTCTGTGATCAGAATTGGAGGCAGACAATTCACTTGAACGTCTCGACGCGCAGGTCACCGAAGTGGCGTCAAATCGAAAGACCTGCACCAGGCGAACGGTCTACCCGACGGGAGGCCCTAGCCACACGACACTTCCATTTTTACTTGAACGTCCATTGCTGTTGTTGATGTCTTTGAATCATGTTGGTTCTTTGTGATTAATAAAAAAATTATACAATCCAATGGTTTCTTCGCCTTGTCTTTAAAAATTCCAGACCTATTGTGCAAACACACATTTTGAGAGTTATGCATCTGAGCCTTTTTGTGGAAAGTGCGTTTCACACATACTTTCAAGATAAATTGAATAATGACCCCCATTTTGTGTGTTGGGGAAGATAATTTGATACAGCTAAATGCGTATACGGGTACACACATTTGATCGCGCCTGAGACAAAGTGAGAGTGATTCAAAGGAAGAATTCACTACTTTTTACCTACTTTCTGAATAACTCGTACTTTCGTCAGAAATGTCACACTGCAAAGTTGATTAGGTAAAGGGACAAAAATGAGAGTAAAATATAATTTGAATATCAGAAAAAATAACCACTTAGTTTCCAGAATGAGATTTTCACTCACCACTTAGTGTTTGTGTAATACTTTACGGCAAGCGTAAAATTAATTTTTAAACATTGGGAAATCTGGGATGGAATAACAATAATATGAAATAGGATAGCTTTCTGCTCCCCACCTAGAGAAGACACTGAGTGGCAGACTGGCACATTCAAGGAAGATTTTTAGATATTAGAAAGTATGGGACAGCCCTCATCAAGCAGGTGTGGTGGTGTGAGGCTGGGGTGGGAGCAGGTAAAGGCCTAGATATGTGAGACAGAGAGACTAGCAAAGGATTAGGTAACGGGGTTTACAGGAGTGAAGAATATGCCGCAGCTAAAGTTTCTAGGTTTCGTTCCTGTGGCCCCACACCTCAATGCCCTCCCCTGCTCCCATTCCAATCTCACACACTGTTACTGTCCCCCTAGTACACTTCTCTCTGTTTGTCCACCTCCACACTCCCAACCAGCAGAGACTCCCTATGCTGAGGTGGGCTCTGTCCATTCGATTACACTCGTAAGATAAAAATAAACATTATGCAGCATGAAAGAATTATCTGTGTGGGATGGAAATATGTAGATGTGATGTACGTGCACACACAAAAAAAAAAAAAAAAAAAAAAAATTACAATGTCAGAAAAATTGATTGATTAATTCAAGATAAAGAGCTTCACAAATTGAGCAAGTTGGTTCACCTCTGACTCTTGAGCAAGCTTGGCATTGATAGATTTGTTGGATGTCCTACTGAGTGACATCAAGCCAAATTCTATCCAAGTGGCGCATTGTATTGTCTAAATCATGAGCTGGTTGGGTGGCCCTGCCCATAATGCCCCAGACATACTCAGTTGGGGAGAGATCCCGTGACCTTGCTGGCAAAGATAAGGTGTGGCAAGTATGAAGACGAATTGTGTGTGGGCAGGCATTATCTTGCTGAAATGTAAGCAAATGATGGCTTGTCATGAAAAGAAACAAAATGGGGTTTATAATATCGTCAACAGATGTCTGTGTTGTAATGGTGACACAGATGACAACCAAAGGGGTCCTGTTATGAAAAGAAATGGCACAGTAGACCATCAGTCCTCGTTTGGCTGTATGGCAGCCAGCAGCCAGGTTGGCATCGCACTGCTATCTGGTGTGCCCCCAGGCACGTCCCTGGTCTGGAATTGCATTGACTGGAATATAATTGGCTTCAGTGATGAATCCCACTATGAACTGAGCCCCAATGATCAGCACAGATGTGTCTGAAGACGCCCCAGACGGTGGGATGCCACCGTGAATGTCACATCCCATACGGTCCAACTACCAGGACTGATGATCTGGGGTGCGATTTCTTTTCCTAACAGATCCCTTTTGGTCAACAGACGACTATGCTGTAGGGGTGGCATGGATGCCCCCCCTACAGCATAGTCGTCTGTTGACAATACTGTACATCCTATTTTGTTTCCCTTCTTGGCAAGCCATACATTGCTTACATTTCAGCAAGATAATGCCTGTCCGCACACAGCTTGTCCTCCTGCTTGCCAAACCCTAGCTTGGCCAGCAAAGTTGCTGGATCTCTCCCCAATTGAGAATGTAAGGAGCATTATGGGCAGGGCCATTAGACCACCTCGGGATTTTGACTATCTACCGTGACATTTGAATAGAATTTGGCATGATGTCCCTCTGTTGGACATCCAACAACTCTATCAGCCAGAGCCAAGCTTGTATAAGGGCCAGAGGTGGACCATCTCATCCAATTTGTGATGCTCTTTCTCTTGAATAAATCATCCAGTTTTTTCTGAAACTGTAATTATTTTTCTGTCTTCACATGTATGTCACATTTACTGATTTCAGCCCTATTTGGTATTTGGATAATTCCTTCAGTACCTAAGTGTTTTTTTTGAGTATATAGTATCTGACAGTTTTTTTTTTTCAGTATGCTTGTCTGCTGCCCATTGCCTGCTCTAACTGGTGAGTAGCAATCTGTCCTATTTCATATTGTTGGAATTAACTTTTGACACTCAATATTTATGATGCAAGCAAACTGTTATTGCCACTTGACATGATGGTGAATGGTACTCTGTTAGCCATTGGCACAAATGGATTGACATGATAAAACAAGGGTCCACAGCTTTTACAGACTTTTTGGATGTGATAAATACAGCTTACTGCTGTCAATACTTTTGTTAATTACAATATTGATCGTTTGTTATTTTCAAGCATACATGTCAGGTGCCACGACACCTTTGAATTACTGCAAATGGACAAAGATGACCAGACTCATTTCTCTTCAGTAGAAACAACTATTGACAAGAGAAGAAACTTGATGTCATTCAAATCTACTTTTTCATTGGTAGAGATCTTTCACTCATGGGATTAGCAGCAGAGATTAAAAAGAAGCAGCAGCAAACAGATCCAAGGCATCCATTGTTTGGAACTCATGTTCTTCCATCACAACTCCTTATAATAGTATCAGCTCTGGAGAACTAAGTCCCGATTCATTTTCTTGTAACAAAATAGACTGCCATTACCTTGCAGTTAAAAATGGGAAGCTTTACATGAATGTCCTACATGCAGTTTTTTTATACTTGTGCTCTTTGAGTTCCTATCCTAGAATACATTAAAATATTAAAAAATGTGTAAATTAATCTTTGAAACAATCCAAACCTTTCAATGGAAACCAGGAAAGACTTAGAAACATTATCATTAAAAAAAATCAAGGAAAGGTAATGTAAGGAACAATCAGGGAAAGTCCGCTGTACCCTTCCTGTTGTGTACTGTGTTATTGTTATTCTTAATTTTTTAAAATTTGATAATGGCCATTAAAGACCACGCAGAATAGCAATTGCACATTACTAGAAGCTGCCTTTGCATTCTTCCTCCAACAGCCCGTTGTATTTGCTCAGCGTAGAAGCCTTTAAAGTTGTAACTCTGGTCGGTCTGAGACGCCGCCTAGATTTAATCCAGCCTGTCAAAGATCCCTTTGTCATTCCCCTGAACTATGTCAGAAACTTTAGGGTTCTTTCCAAGAGTATTAAAAATCTGTTTTGTCAACCTGACCTTCAAACTTTCATCTTCCTGACTCGACAGGGGCAGGCAGTATTTCTCGATTTCTGAACAGCTTTTGACTTAGTGCCAGATTGATGCTTATTATCAAAATTGCTACCGTGAGGGGTATCGAGTGAAATTTGTCACTGTAATTGAGGATATTTTGGTAGGAATGACTTACATGTTATCTTGGCTGGGGAGTCATCATCTGATGTAGAAGTAACCTCAGATGTGTCATAGAGAGGTATGTTGTGACCATTGCTGTTCATGTTCATGTACATTAATGACTTTGCAGACAATATTAATAGTAAAGCACTCTCTTCACAGATAGTGCATTTATCTAGAATAAAGTGCAGTCTGAAAGAAATTGTACAAACATTCGTCAGATCTTGATAATTTCAAACTTTCTTTTAAATGTTCAGACATGTAAAATCGTGCATTTTGCAAAGTGAAGAAAACGCAGTGTGGTATGACTACAGTATCAGGGTGTCTTGCTTGGATTAAGTCTATTTGTACAATTACCTGGGTGAAGCACTTTGTAGGGATATGAAATGAACAGTCATATGGGCCTACTCAGGGGTAAGGCAGGCGAAAGAGTGAGATTTTTTTTTGTAGAATACCATAGAAATGCAGTCATTCTACAAATCGTTTGTATGATCCATCCTAGAATATTGCTCAAATGTGTGGGACCTGTATCAAAATGGATTAATGGGGAATTGAACGCATGCAGAGAAGGGCAGATCAAATGGTCACAGGTTTGTTTGACCCAAGGGAGAGTGTCACAGAGATGCTGAAATAACTGAATTGGCAGACGCTTCAGGATAAGATGTACACTATCCTAAGAAAGTATGCTTACCAAAAGACGACTCTAGGAATATGCTACAACCTTGTAACTATTGCTCCCATAGGAACCATGAGGACAATATTAGATTAATTACAGCATGCAGAGAAAGATTTAAATGGTCTTGAAACATGAACAAGCTTTAATATCTGGTACAGTGAGATGTACCCTCTGTCATACTCTTCATAGTGGTTTGCAGAGTGTGGATGAACATGTGGATAGCATCATCAAGAACGCAATCAATGTGTATCTGAAACTTGAGCTTCTCCTAGTGTGTAGTGTCACAAACGTTTTGACATTATTATACATACGTCTGCCACTGGGGCAATCACAGGTAATTTGGCAGTAATATGCAGTGCTAGATTTGTTAAAAGAAAAAAAATAGACTTCTTAACATGTATTTATGGTAAGTAGCACTCTATCATTTCCTATATTTCTAAGTTCCTACCGAGAGTTTCCGTAGTTTGATTTAGACTTCTGAAAAAGTTATAACACTTTTCTGAGCTTTTTAAAAGTGTGAATACAACATTTGCATCTTACCGCTTCAACTAGAGCAAAAGTTCTATTGTACCACATCTCAAAATCTTTGGGTCCAATTTTTTTCGTCATCAGCGGTATACTGTCACAAATCAAGCCTTGGTTATGTGTATTGTTAGATTTTGTTTATTATTATTTATGTGGGGTGCATGAACAATGCAGCTGACGGGGATTCACCTGCTGCAAGTCATAGACTGACCGCTGCTGTGTTCACTGCCTGGGTCAAAGGTGCTGAAAGGATGTGCTCATTGATGCTATGGAGACACTGTTCTGTGTTTTATTTTAACGACAATTATTGTCAGTTTTTTCTTGTTTTGTTTATAAGAAAGGAATGAGGACATCATTAGATCTTTTGAAGAGTACACAACATAAATCACAAAATGTTATTTCTGTATTAGCAAAAAATTGGACTACATTGTATGATAGAGATGAAAAAGAAACCGTGATTAAATTCTTTCTGTGTTAGATTCCTGAACCTGCCGATCTTTGAGAGAGAGAGAGAGAGAGAGAGAGAGAGAGAGAGAGAGAGAGAGAGAGAGGGGGGGGGGGGGGGGATGGGATTTAATTGTATCTCCCCATGCAGCCGTAGCATTTTGGCATGTCGTACATTGGTCAGATCATCAGTAGCTTGGAGGACTCGTATGTAGGACAAAAATCAGCAGCTGTAAAAGGCAGATTTTTTTTCCAACTACAACCAATTCCTCCATTTTACAACAGCATAAATGAATGCAGCTCTTTTTCCCCAAATTTGCTGCTTCAGAGTATTAGTGTCATAATGAAGTCTTTTAAGAATTAGGGGCACAGACAGATTAATAAATACAAACAAAAGCAGGAATATTCAATTTGCTCGAGGCTACCAAATGAAAGAAGAAAGGGGGGTAGGGAGGAGAAAACAAGATCACGTAAGAAAGAAATAAACTGCTGATTGTTTGCATCATTCCTAGACTCAAAACCCTAAGCAAAAGAAACAGTGATGATAGCATTGATTTAAAATGATGTCAGAAAAGACGGCAGCTAATTCTAGGTGATGCTCCATAAAGCCATGGTCTCACGTTGTCAAACCCCTGCAGGATTGTTTGAGGGACAATGATTTGACATTGATTGTTAAGTCAAAAAGGCAATGCATCTTTGACTGAAGAAACAATCAAAAATATATTCTTTTAATGGAATATTTACATTGCAGTGTACTGATCTGAGAAACTTACTGAAAAGAAACATGACTATGTTGAGAAATTTTCATTTTGTATTTTCTTATATTTGTAACCACAGTACATGAAAAAAGTGACACTCGACATTTGAGTTAACTGAAAGATGAAAGATTAGGGTTTCATGCCCTGCCGATCCTTGTCCCCAAACGGGGACAGCCCGCAAACAGAATTCTACCAACTAGCTTGGACTGAAAACATAACACACAAGAATCGTGCCCGTGAGTGTAGATGACACTCGGAATATCACGCAACACGGATACCCGAGGATGGTGTCTGTCAGAGCAGATTGCAGATGAAGCACGAAGGCAGAGGGAACGAATTACAGACCTGCTCCATCTGACGGTCAGTCTCAAGTAGCACTTTGTAAAAGCAACAACTAATGTCACCGAAATAAGCGAGGAAGACAATGATGTCCGACTGTGCAAAGGACAACTCAGGAATTTCAGCAAACTTCTGGAAAAACCTGAAGAATTAAATTGACAGAAACCTGTTCTGGATTGGTAACTTACAAAATAAAACATTTTCAATCTCTGGACAAGTCACACACAAGAAAGATAATAGGCCTTTAAAAAAGAGGATACCATACAGTGTAAAGCTGAAACATGTAAATTGGTCTGGCCAATATGCTCTACACCTGAGCAAAAATGTCAATGAAGTGGTGCACCTTTTAGGAACTGTTAAAAAAGTGTCATTTTACAACAATGACAACCTGATCCTAGGAGAAAAGAGCTGATACACACTATTTATTTAAGAATGAACACTTCACCTCAACTTTTCACAGCACGGGACTATCAAAAATTGAAACAATAGAGCAACACAGAGGACACTACCACACAGCTGGGGGAGGGCACAGAGAGAGAGAGAGAGTTTAATGACCTACTTACTCACTTTTTACTGGCAACAAGATAAGAGTGCAGGTGGTGTCATATCAAAATTGTAGAGAACATGCACGAGAAAAAGTTTTAACAATAGCAAATTAACGTACTTGCTAGTGCTTATTTTTTGTTTTAAATATCTCTCTCAAACTGATCAGGTATTGGAAAAAGAAAGATAAATATTTTGAATTAAGACTTAAAACAGGATGGAAACGGGTACCATACTGGCCTGAATATAAGATACACCATTTCTACAAAAAATCTCCCATAAAAACTGGGACTTTTATGAATCATAGAAACCTCAACTGTAGTGCTTTTTCTTAAGTTTGAAATGAAACAAAAATATCACTACAGTTTGTAAATCAATTGTTGTGTATGAGGTAGCAATGCAAACATTCTCTTTGTTGCTATCTCATTTAGGTAGTGACTACAGAGGGATCCAGAGAAGTGTAGACATTTTCTGATTGTTATTACCTTTGGAACAAAGTGTTATATGGCTGCAATTTTGAGTGGTAGCATAAACCACTGTTTTCCCAACAGATCTTGTCGTGTGGGTTTCCAGCAGATGACAATGCAGCACTGAATGAAATACAACTATTGTTTGAGCAATGCAAGGCTGTACTGAAACAACAATTTATTGTATTTGGTATAAATTTTAAGCAGACAATACTGTTTAAAATGTGCACAAGGAAAGGTCCTCCGAACAAGAACATCAACCTCCAGGTTCCAGCACTGCTGTATTGCAACATTTTTCTAGATCATCTCAAAAATCTATGAAGCAGGATGTATGGGGAAGTGGGGTAAGCTGATCAAGTGCATGATAAATTCTGAAGACTGCAAAGTGGAAAGTGTACATTCCAAGATTATTTCACACTATGAATGAGGACAACCCGAATCGAAGGATGGAGCACTACGAGTGGTCTGAAGGCATGCTTCACGAAGATGATGGTTTGCAGGGAAGGTTATCTGGCCTAATGAGGCACAATTCAACCTGAATGGTAATGTAAACTGTCATAGCTGCATGTATTGGGCTGCTGAAAATCCTCATGTTCACATGGACAAACATGTTACTTCACATGGTGTTAATGTGTGGTGCGGTCCGTCATAGTATTGTTTCTCTGACCCATTCTTCTTTGAAGGTACATAACTGGTGAGGTGTATCATATGCTGCAAACATTGATTTTATTAGCCATCCAAGAGGTGTTTGGAAACAAAAGATTTTTACCTACAAGACTGTACTCCGCCTCACCACCACAGAGATATCAGATTCTACTTAGATGAAAATCTACCTGGACGACGGATAAGTCGAAGAGGAGCTGTCAAGTGCCCACCAAGGTCACGGGACCTTACAATTCTCGACTTCTACCAATGGGGGACCTCGACAAACAAAGTTTACCAACAGAACCCAGCTACACTGAATGAGATATGAGAAACCATCAAGACATTCTGTGCAGCTACCACACTGGCAACACTGACAGCTGTACTTCAGTCAACAATTCAGCAACATTGATGTTGCTTGGCTGCTAACAGGTGTCACTTTGAACACACAAAATGATCTTCCTCCCATGCAAGAATTTTGACACTATGCCATTTTGTTCCATCAATATTGACTATCAAAGAGAGTCTACATTTTTCTGGACCCCTCTGTATTACCATTCTCACAGTTTCACTATTTTAGACAATGGGACAGGCACAGTTTTTCTCTAACTAAAGAATATAATTTATTCTTCACCAATGAAGCACAACATTGAGAGAAAATTTTGGAATTCCATACAGTTACGTTGCAAATTTCAAACTCACAGTTATTCATCTAACAGATGTGCTTTTTAAAGGTACGGTTCAAGAAATGCTGCACATGCAATGCCCGGGATGTAGCGACGCCACTGTACTTTGGGAGGAGAGTGACAAAAATACTGACAGTGACAAAACAATGAATGTTAGTGAAGTTAAGAGTGTCTTACATGAAAACTGCAACTGAAAGCTTTGTTTTGGTGTGTAATTTATCTACAGTGTACTACAAAAAAAAGTGGTTAAGGGTAAATCACATTTTGAAAAGCTTTTGTAAATGGGCAACTTGACAAATTATTTTTAATTAAGTTTCTCTCTTTTTCGAAATTAAAGGTGCAACTTATATTCAGGCCAATTCGATGTGTATATAATTTATGATAACTACGAACAGACTTTGAAATTTGCCTACGTCACACCAGGTATACTTAACTTATTTCACTGACCCACACAGATGCTCATGTCCGGTGGAAGTCTCCTCTAGTTCCCCCACTTTTGGTCAGAAGCATTATTTCAGATATCACAATGTCATGACTCACAGCTTTGCACATATCGTACACTGCTAAGGCAGACACCGATACAGCAGTGAGAGCTTCCATCTCCACTCCCGTCTGCCCTCTACACTTTGCCGTGCCAGTTATAATCACACAGTTGAGAGCAGAGTCCAGTTCAATGTCCACAGCCACAGAGGAGAAAGATATATTATGACACAGAGGGATAAAACTGGACGTCTGCTTGGACCCCACAATTCCCGCCAGGCGAGCAACGCTAAGTACGTCACCTTTCTTCAGGCCATTTTCTCGTACGAGTTTCATCAGTTCGGGTCCCACAAAAACCTTTGCTCATGCTGTAGCAGTCCGTTCTGTCACCAGCTTCGAACCCATGTCGACCATTTTCGCCCTGCCGGTCCGGTCAACATGAGTCAGACTTCCAGACTGTGCTCCCAAACTGCAGAAACGGCAAGAGAAGACAGAGGGCTGTGCTCTGTGTGTTTGTCTTGTTAGGAGTCCTGCATTGCACATAATGCTTGGGGTACAGGGAAGCAAAAGAAACTGTTTTCTAGATTCAGTCGCTACACTCAAATTATGTGACAACAACTGAGACATCTGTGTATCCAACACAAACAGGGGCGAAATGTTGGTGTCTGAGAAGAAGTACTTTTGAAAATCTTGTTTCTGAAGGTTTAACAACTTCCAACTCTGTGCCTTCACGACATCACTACAGCCATCAAGTTCAGTGCCACCTGGAACAAAAATACAAGCTGTAACAAAGAACTCTTCATAATCTGAAAATAGGTTAACTACAAAAGAATTTTTAAGCATTTGTGTTGAAACACCCCCGATTAATTCCTTTATTGGATTTTGGGTAATTTACCGAAGCCACCAAACAGTTAATTATTATGATATATGACCGTGTGCTTAATGGATGAAAGGCTATTGGTTGTTCTGCGAATGCGGCTGTTCTGAGACAGAATAGCTAATGATTGAAAGTTTGTCTATTATTAAGTATCACAAAGGTTGCGATGTACAACTGATATATATTTCCTACTAACACACAAATTCTGAGGCAGTTGCTACCTTTGCCTTACACGTCTAATTGCGGTTATCTCTTTTTACTGATTGCTGATTTTCAGTACTTTGTCACACGCAATGCTGATGGTTAACATTCACAACAATCCTCACTGCAATCCATGGTTGTTGCTGGCCGACGCGGTTGACGTGAAACACGTAATTTGGCACTTGTCACTTTCTGTTTCTTATCACTCGCGAATCGGCGTTAGTGAGAGTCAACCCCACGACGATCAGGGGGACGTGCTCACTCGTCATACTCCAGTGAATTTTACCGTTTACAACTCACTCGACCACCATTCTTCCCCATCTTTCCTGCTCTACTGCTCACTTGACACTCTACCATACTACTGCGCACTCAGCACTAGTCTCACTGCCTACTGCAGCGCTCGACAATCTACTCCTGTCCGCTATCGACCTGGGCGTCGGATACTAGCATCTATGTTTGTGGGATCACGGATCCCTTACAGTGTTCAAGACAAGTTCTTTGAACCTTAATGATCTGTGATGATTCTTTTCTTTCCTAAGCTAAGGTCGAAAATCTGTTTTGTCTGCAGAAGTGTGCAATATGAATATTACATAAAGTTGATAGGAACATCTCACATAAATCTCCTCAGTGGCTGTAGATTTCACAATCTTGCAGGAGTGGATACAAGTGGAGGTCATAGCAATGATGATAACTACCAAACACTTCCCAAACAACATATTATACTGGGGTGCCCTTAAGAAGGCAGCAGTGTGGTGCATTCTGTGCAGAAAGAGATGGGGAATGTTTTATGGTGCTGTCTGTGTGTTCTCTCTCTCTCTCTCTCTCTCTCTCTCTCTCTCTCTCTCTCTCTCTCTCTCTTCTCTCTGTCCCACAACTCACATTTCAGCCACTTCCAACCCTCGTATCTGGCACAGGCCACTGTGTCTGCTTCTGACTCTGCCTAGTAGAATTTATGCAGTCGGAAAGCTATCGCTGTTGCTTTCTAATGTAATACTCGTCATGTTTCCTTTATGCCAGCCATTGTGAACACTAATGGCTAAGTAACCTCACCATACCTAAATGCCTTGTATCGTACACGCACTGCAAAATGCACACTACAGACAGATGTGACAGAATGACACGATGTCTTTATATTTTTTACTTCACCAATTTCCAAATGCACACACAACTTTTGGAGAAGGAGGTAGCGTGGAAACAGAAGTGTGTCAAAAATGCCAAGTTCTTCCAGCAATGACAAGCTACATGTAATAAAGGACACTTTTCAGTTGCTCGTGCTAGGGTCTGCCCACAAGGACATGCTTTTGGTCTGATTGACAACATTCCAGCTGGGTAAAGCTGCACACCACTGGGTTGAACATACCAGCTGTCAACAACAGATCCGATACAACAACAACAGAAAGAATGACTTCCCGAACACAGTTGGAAATCACTGATAGAAACAGTATTCCCCTCATTCACATGTGTTTGCAGACCTCTGTTCAGTCATAATGTTTATTGAAATAATGATGGTGAGCACACACTTTGACAGAGTTCAACTTGGTTGTTACGTGATTGTTCAGCTTTTTCCTTCTTTCCTCCTCCCTTTTCTCTTCCCAAAATCTTTTCATTCTTTGACTGTGTTCTTGTTTCCTTTGATATGTACATATTTTCTCTGTTTTCTTCCTTTCCTTTACTTCAAGTTTTATGTTCATAATTTTGTTTCTGAATTTGTCTCTTTCATTCATCATTTCCATTCTGATTCCTGCTTGTTTGTAGCCTTCTTCTATTTCTTGAAACCAACTGGTTTTTTTGATTAAGGCATTTACTACATCCTAAATCCCTTTGTGAATCTGTCGCTATTCATTGTGTGTATGTGTCCACAGAATGTCAGTCGGTGTTTTCTGATTGTGACTGAGTCTGCCTCTGTGTTCATATAATTCTCTGGTTGATCTCTTCATTCATATACCATCTCTGTGCACTGCTCCTAAAAATTTTCTGAGGATTTTGCATTGTATTCTTTCTGCTTTGTGGTGCCTGGTCCTCAGATTGTGGTCATTTCTGATGCGAAGAGTGCTTCTGATACTATAACTGTATTGTAGTGCATGTGTTTGCCTTGTACTGAAATGTTTCTTTTATTATAGTGTGTCCATGTCAGTTTGTACACTTTCTGAAGTTCTTTTGTTTGTTCTATGTTTTCTTCCTTCTTTGATCCACCTATTTGTATTGTTACTATTATATTGAATAATTTAATATATTTTTGTGTGTTTATTATTGTTATTAAAATTGTAGATGTCTGTCGTATGCTAACAGCGAGGTTGCTAGCGAGTTGCATTTTTGAGGGAAGCTGGGCGAGGGAGGGTGGAAACAATAACAAATCGTCACTCCCCCCCCAAAATAACCAAACCCTGGATGCCAATACATTTGCTCTGTATAGGTGTTTGTGTCCAGAAGTAAGAGTCAATTTAGCAAAAAAAAAAAGCAAAGGAAAGCTTCATGTTCTGGCCCACATCAAAACCAGATGACCAACCACAGTGTAATCCTCTGCAATGGCATCACAGAAAGCAGAAGGCGGGGGGGGGGGGGGGGGGGGGGGGTTACCACACCCTGTTCTGGTCACTGCCAGCTTTCTTGACCTCAGAGTCACTACGCCTCAGTCCAACAGTTCCTCAATAGGCATCACAAGGCTTGGTGCACCTCGTTCCAGTCCTCCCACCAAGGAAAACCACAGGCAGTACTACGGGTGAGTCGCAGCTGAGCAGCTGCCTTCCCCCTGTACCTGCAGTAGCTGCGAGCGAGAGGAAATTTGTGTTACACATACGCTAAAACTGGCGTAGATGCCACAGGACACTCTTTGGAGTGTCACTAACAAGCACACGCTGCTACACACTTGACAGTGCTAGGTGGCCAAGAGTTCTGGTTCAAAGTTCCTACAAATGTGGTTGGAGCTTCCCCAGTGTGACTCTCCCATTCTTTAATAGGGTATTTCAGTGTCCGGGTCACGTTCACATTGGACAACACTGTCCAGTACAGGCTGCTGTCTTCCACCCGTGCTCTCTTGCAGTGTGCATTGCATCTTGCACAAGTGAGTCATAAGGACTCCCCTCTTCTTTATGTACACTAAAAAAGTAAAATTGTCTTTTCAGACGAAAAAGTAAAATTGTCTCATATCCACATTCTATCCTTAAAAGTATCCTTATGTCTGGGAGACGGCAGATCCACCAAGCAGATCCCACCCGACGACCCGTAGCAAGACTGCAGCACAAGAGGCAGGAGTGCCATCTGTTCCCTTCGACGTTTCTGTCTTGCTTTGCCACCTATCAGTAAGTGATGAACCAGCTAAATCCGGACTTTGCTGCCACAAATCAAGAAGCAATGGCTCGGAGACAGCATGAGCTCATTGTCCAACTGACGGGTGGAAGCAACACAACAGCAACAGCAACACCAACACCAGTCACACCACCAGTGAATATACTAGAGAGGCCCTCAATATCACCGCAGTAGTCCTCGAGCTGGAAGTGAGAGCTCCGTGGAACAAAGATGGACCTTGGAAGCTGGTGGGTCCAAAATGCAATCAGCAGCAACATACACGAACAACTGAGCCTACTGACTCACACGGCAAATGCAGCGTGCTTTTACCAACACCAGTTCCGAGCATCGGTAATATGAGGGACCATACAAACAATTCTGCAGCACCTCAACTACACAACACTACCCCAGCCGCTACACAGAACACTACACCGACTGGCTTCCCACTGGTCAAAGTACACAATTACACTTGCCTCGGCAAGCTAAACAATACATTTGTAGAATGTCACTCCCCACCATATACCAAACACAAAACTCACAAGGGACCATGTATCACGGTATGTATGCAACAAAACAGATTGCACAAATCTCCTGAAATTCGTCAAAGCTGGGGGAATTGAGTATCATAAATATAGCACCCAAGGGGAAAAAACTCGAATGTACATCGTGAAAGGAGTTGACAAAACAACCCTCAATGACATTCTTCATGGTATAATCACAGCTCTCAGCTGGGACTGTGAGAGCATGAGATGAATTCTGGGATTCGTGACACACAGATTGCAGCCAAACTATTTAGTGGAGTTGGACAACGCAGCTTACTCCTGCAACTTTCTGACGCAGATGCTCCTGCTTCACATGGTTGTAGTAGAAATATACACACCTCCGTGTGTCCCCCAACAGTGCCACCACTGCCAGCAGTTTGGCCATGCGGCACCCGATGTGATCTTGCACACGGTGCCGCAAATGCACTGGTAACCGTGTAGCACGACACTTTAAACTTGGTACAACTATCAAATGTACCAAATGTGGAGGGGTCCATGTGCAAACTACAGATGGTGTGCAGCATACAAAGAAGCTCTAAGGTGCAAAAGTGCCAAAGACAGACAAGTGGTAACCAGAACAGCTCCAAGACACTCCCCACCCCCCAACCAGTAAGGTGTGGAATCTCTTTTACTGGCATTGTCAGTGGAAGTGGATGAACTGAGGATGCACAGAGCTCCACAAACTCATGGCACACTCCCACAACAACAGAGCCACAACCCACACATGCAATGCTAGAAACTGCCCCTATACTGACAACACTGCCGGTCCCAGACAACACCAAGTCAACTCTGTCTGGGCCAGATTGTGACACTCGTGATATCACAGAAGACACACCCAAACTAGGGCAACCACAAACACACGAAATGAAACGGAGGTACCCAAAAAACAAAAGAGGGGACACTATCACACCACAACAAATACACCAACAACAGACCAGACAAACATAGGAACACATTCAAAGGAACAATGTAACTGTAACTCACACTCTTGCCCCCCTCACCACAGCAATAACACAGGTGACCCCAGATGAAATACGAACCATGAATAACACACAAGCCAGCCCATCCAGTACACCAACATAAGGACCACCAGCCACCAACACCACCGCCAACACTTTGGCTGACATAACAAACATTCTCACCACAATCAGAGGCATAGTGGAGACACTATTCCCCACTCACGTGGCTTAAGATCCTGTTGAGGCTCTTCATCGTAACACATGCACAAACTCATGACGGCTACACCCAGCCAGTGCATGGCTGCTATACAAACTGCTATCACCACACTGCCCACACTCTTCCATAGATAATACACCACAAAACACAAACAACAATACTTTGACCCAGATGCTATTCTGGAATGCAGATGGGATTGGCAACAAAAGGGCAGAGCTAGCTGCATTTATGGAGGAGAAGGGAATCTGGATTGCTCTCATGAACGAAGCTGAGCTCCAGTCACACAAACAACTACTCTTCCCAAGATATTACATCTACTGTACTGACCACCTGAAGGCACAACTGTGGGTGGAACAGCAATCATCATATATTGAGACAAAGAATACACAATTATTAAGATCCCTGAACCTGAAAGACTAGAAGCCACAGCTGTTAGGGTCAAGTCAACTGAGTGAACACTACATTGATATCGATATACAATTGATGTGGTAACATCATAACAAGCGATATCAGCACAATACTCAACATTGCATAGTGACCAATAGCCACTGGTGATCTTAATGCTAAACACTCTGCTTGGAACTAACAAAGATCAAACACCAATAGCAAAAAAACTATGCGAACATGCACTGCGCCCAAACTACATTACACTAGTGCCAGCTGAGGTGACACTTAAAACAGGGAACAGAGACTAGATGTGATAGGCATTATAGTCACAATCAACATTGAAATTATACATGATTTGGCCTCACCAAACACCTGTAATACTTTACTCGGAAGAAACACACCAGTATGATGAATCTCACAGGATACTGACCAACAAGCGTGTGAATTGGGCATTGTTCAAGGAAATGCTTGAAAAGTCGTATCCCACAAATTCCCAAAATTACACAAAGCAGGAAACTTGTTGAAGCTGTCGAAGCCCTTACCACCGCAGTTCAGGATGCAATAGCATTTACCATTACAGTACTTATACCACAAGAATGCTCAATGGCCCTGCTCCCAGAAATACAGGGGCCGATGTCAATGAGAGATCATCTCGGGAGATACTGACTGTACAAACAGCATATTAGCAGGCTCCAGGGGATCATACAGGCTAAATTAAAACTTTTAAAACCACAAACTGGGACAATACACTCGCAGGGCTGCACACCACATGACCTGGAGTGTGGCAAATAGCTGTCCACTCCACGAAGAAGAAATACTACACACCAAGCTTACAAATACCTTACAGACCAGCATACTCCATGGAGGAGAAGCATGAGCCGATGACCAGAACACTAGCAACATCATTCACACTGAATCTGGCTCCTTCCAATCCAGCACTGCTACTTGAAATGGACCAGGAGGTTACATGGCTTGTAACCCAGCCCAAGTGCAATGTAACAATACATACTGCTACACATGAAATTACACAGGTTATTAAGCACAAAACAGCTAGAAAAGCTCCTGGTCCCAATCACTTTCAAAACCGTGTCACCCAGGAGTTCACGAATAAAGCTATAGAGCATCTCACACATATGACGAATACCATTCTACAACATCAACACTTCCCTGTCCTGATGTTCAGGAAGCCAGGGAAATACCACTCTCTACCACAAAATTACAGAGCCGTTAGCTTGCTGAGCTCCCTGAATAAGATTGTTGAGAAGATGATTCTCAGACATCTTACTATGCACTGCATCACCAATGACTCGCTGAGACTGGAGCAATTTGAATTCAGCAATCACCACTCCACAACACAACAACTCCTCCGTGTAGTAGAACATATTACACACACCCCCAACACCAACAAAGCTACAGGAGCGCTGTTCCTGGTCTTCAGTCATCTACGGCACAATCGTCTCATTCGCAAACTCTGCACTGCTAGTCTCTCCGACGAGCTCATACATCTTACACACTCATATCTCACCCACAGAAGCTTCAACACCGACGTTCAGGGCAAACTGTCAACACAACACAGTATACAAGTGGGAGTTACCCAAGGCAGCATCCAAGGGCCCCTCTTGTTTAATCTCTACGTCAATGACTTTCCAACTGAACAAAACACAATGGCAACCATCTACGCAGATGACACTACCATCCTAGTGCAAGACTGGAAACCATCAGGCATAGTTCGCAACGGCAAACAAAACTGCCTAGCTGGAACGACAGTGTGTTAAAGCAAATGCTGACAAGTGTGAAGCAGTTCTGTTCACTGACAACCATAACAACTGCACAAACATTACGTGTTCTGGCATACCCACAAGCTCTGGAATGAAAATTAAGATCACAAGAGCAAAGAAGGCAGTGAACACACCGTCAGCCAATAGCCCACTGGCAAGGACCACACCACGACGGCGGACGTTTTCCTTTTGTACCGTTTACACTCCATCGTCATCTGCCGTTACCAGGGCAGACGTGATGCAACTTATTGCTCAGCTACCTGCACCATTTTTGTTAACTGGAGACTTTAATGCCCACCATCCCCTTTGGGGCTCTCCAGCATCGTGCCCGAGGGGCTCCTTGTTAGCAGACCTTTTCAACCAGCTCGATCTTGTCTGCCTCAATACTGGCGCCCCTACTTTTCTTTCGGACACATCTCACACCTATTCCCATTTAGACCTCTCTATATGTACTCCCCAACTTGCACGCCGGTTTGAGTGGTATGCACTTTCTGATACATATTCGAGCGACCACTTCCCGTGTGTTATCCATCTCCTGCAGCATACCCCCTCTCCGTGCTTCTCTAATTGGACCATCTCCAAGGCAGACTGGGGGCTCTTCTCTTCCAGGGCGACCTTTCAGGATCAAACCTTTACAAGCTGTGATCGTCAGGTCGCACACCTCACGGAAGTCATTCTCGCTGCTGCTGAATATTCCATCCCTCACCCTCCTTCTTCTCCACGTCGCGTACCGGTCCCCTGGTGGACCGCAGCATGTAGAGACGCTTTACGTGCTCGTCGACGTGCTTTACGCACATTTAAATGCCACCCTACAGTGGCGAATTGTATCAATTATAAATGATTACGTGCTCAGTGTCGTCGTATTATCAAAGAAAGCAAGAAAGCCAGCTGGGCTGCTTTCACAAGCACCTTCAACAGTTTTACTCCTTCTTCTGTTGTCTGGGGTAGCCTGCGCCGGCTATCTGGCACTAAGGTCCACTCACCAGTTTCTGGCTTGAAGGTCGCGAATGACGTCCTTGTGGCCCCTGAGGCTGTCTCCAATGCCTTCGGCCGCTTTTTCGCAGAGGTTTCGAGCTCCGCTCATTACCACCCTGCCTTCCTCCCCCGCAAACAGGCAGAGGAGGCTAGGCCACCTAACTTCCGCTCCTCGAATTGTGAAAGTTATAATGCCCCATTCACCATGCGGGAACTCGAAAACGCACTTGGCCGATCACGGTCCTCTGCTCCAGGGCCAGATTCTATTCATATTCAGATGCTGAAGAACCTTTCTCCTGCGGGTAAAGGTTTTCTTCTTCGTACATACAATCGCATCTGGATTGAGGGACATGTTCCCGCATGCTGGCGCGAGTCTATTGTTGTCCCGATTCCTAAGCCGGGGAAGGACAAGCACTTGCCTTCCAGTTATCGACCTATCTCGCTTACCAGCTGTGTCTGTAAAGTGATGGAGCGAATGGTTAACTCTCGATTGGTTTGGCTGCTCGAGTCTCGACGCCTACTTACCAATGTACAATGTGGATTTCGTAGGCGCCGCTCTGCTGTTGACCATCTGGTTACCTTGTCGACCTTCATTATGAATAACTTCTTGCGGAAGCGCCCGACCGCGGCTGTGTTCTTTGATTTGGAGAAGGCTTACGACACCTGTTGGAAGGCGGGCATTCTCCGCACCATGCATACATGGGGCCTTCGCGGTCGCCTCCCTCTTTTTATTCGTTCCTTTTTAATGGATCGACAGTTCAGGGTACGTGTGGGTTCTGTCCTGTCCGACACCTTTCGCCAGGAGAATGGGGTGCCACAGGGCTCAGTTTTGAGCGTCGCTCTCTTCGCCATCGCGATCAATCCAATAATGGATTGCCTCCCAGCTGATGTATCAGGCTCCCTTTTCGTGGACGATTTTACCATCTATTGCAGCGCGCAGTGTACACGTGTCCTGGAGTGCTGTCTTCAGCGTTCTCTTGACCGTCTTTACTCCTGGAGTGTCGCCAATGGCTTCCGTTTTTCTGCCGAGAAGACGGTCTGTATTAACTTCTGGCGCTACAAAGAGTTTCTCCCACCGTCCTTACGGCTCGGTCCCGTTGCTCTCCCAATCGTGGAGACAACCAAATTTTTAGGCCTTACATTTGACAGGAAACTTAGCTGGTCTCCACATGTGTCATATTTGGCCGCCCGTTGTACCCGTTCTTTAAATGTCCTCCGTGTTCTCAGTGGTCTGTCGTGGGGAGCGGATCGAACCGTCCTACTTCGTCTATATCGGTCGATCGTCCGCTCCAAGCTGGATTATGGGAGCTTCGTATACTCCTCTGCACGGCCATCCATCTTACGCCGCCTCAACTCCATACAACATCGGGGTTTATGACTTGCGATCGGAGCATTTTATACCAGTCCCGTAGAGAGTCTTCATGCTGACGCTGGCGAATTGCCACTCACCTACCGGCGCGATATACTGCTTTGTCGGTATGCCTGTCGGCTACTGTCAATGCCCGACCATCCGTCTTATCGTTCCTTTTTTGACGACTCTCTTGACCGTCAATACGGGTTGTATGTCTCTGCCCTGCTACCCCCTGGAGTTCGCTTTCGTCGCCTCCTTCAACACCTTAATTTTTCACTCCCTGCAACCTTTCGAGTGGGCGAGAGCCGCAAGCCACCTTGGCTCCAGGCTCAGGTCCGCGTTCACCTTGACCTCAGCTCGCTCCCAAAAGAGGTCACCCCCGGTTCGGTCTACCACTCCCGTTTTTTGGAACTTCGTTCGAAGTTCATCGACATGACTTTCATTTATACAGATGGCTCTAAGACCAATGACGGGGTCGGGTGTTCCTTTATTGTCGAGGCACAAAGTTTCAAATACCGGCTCCATGGCCATTGTTCGGTCTTCACAGCTGAGCTCTTTGCCCTCTACCAGGCTGTTCTTTACATCTGCCGCCACCGACATTCTGCTTATGTCATCTGCTCAGATTCCCTGAGCGCCATCCAGAGCCTCAGTGATCCGTACCCGGTTCACCCCTTCGTACACCGGATCCAACGCTCTCTTCAGCAGCTGGTGGACGTCGGTTCTCCAGTTAGCTTTATGTGGGTTCCTGGCCATGTCGGTATCCCTGGGTACGAAGCTGCAGATGCCGCGGCCAAGGCTGCGGTCCTCCAGCCTCGGACAGCTTCTTGTTGCGTCCCTTCGTCCGATTTTAGCAGGGTGATTTGTCGGCGCATCTTATCTCTGTGGCATACCGATTGGGCTGCACTTACCGACGACAAGCTTCGGGCCTTAAAACCTCTTCCCGTGGCTTGGACGTCCTCCTCACGCCCTTCTCGGCGGGAGGAGGTCGTTTTAGCCCGGTTAAGAATTGGACACTGCCGGTTCAGCCATTGCCATCTGCTGACGGCTGCGCCGGCGCCGTTCTGCCCATGTGGGCACTTGCTGACGGTTACACACATTTTAATGTCCTGTCCAGATCTTAACACACTGCGCCTCGATCTTAACCTGCCAAATACTTTCGATGCCATTTTAGCGGATGACCCACGAGCAGCTGCTCGTGTTCTTCGTTTTATCAATTTGACACACCTCGCTAAGGACATTTGATGATGCTGTTTTTTAATCCTATGCCTGTCAGTCTGTCTTTTATCGTGTTTTCCCTTTTAGTTGTTGTGGTGAACTTGTGCCTCGTGGTGCATTCTTAGAGTAGTCAGGGCGCTAATGACCATTGAAGTTGTGCGCCCTAAAACCACAAAAAAAAAAAAAAAAAAAAAAAAAAAACACCACGACGGGAGCAGGCCCCTAGACAAAGAGAATATAAGTGCCGCTCCTGCCAGCCTCGGCCACTCAGTATTTGGACAGGATTAGGACAGTATACGGACAGGCCTAGCGCAGAATGCTACAATAACAGTTGTTAGTGATCCACAAGCTGTGTGTCAAACTTGCACGAACATTGTATATAGCAAAGGACTCGGATTTATACTGCATGTCGCCTATTGCTTGCGACACCATTGTAAATTCCAGGTTAAGCATTGTCAAGCTTCTTATTTGTAATAAAAACTATTAATGTTGTTTGCTTGAATTGTTGTATAGCATTTTGAGAATGCAGCATCCTTTAGGCACCCTATACGAGATTAGTGGGCAGGACCCCACATTAAGACTGCAGACAAATAACACTACACACACGCCCAATACGTTTCAGTGTGAAAGTCAAATACTTCAGTGACAGGCCAACTGAGCAAATGCAAGGCTCAAACAGTGTTACTCTAAGCTCAACAGGTAAAGCACACTGAATAGGATTGTATCGAGGTCCGTGTACATGATACTGATTAGACCCATGATGATGCATGCAGCTGCAGTCTGGGGTTACGTGGCTCTGACCGGCTGTGCCGCCTACAGGTGATACAGAACAAAGTGCACCACAGTCCACACACACTGTCGACCTTCACAGAGAATACTGCCTTGAGACTCACACACAGATATTCAAAAAACTCACCACATGACTGTACAGGAACTTGAGACACTCTGACAATCACTTCATTCTTAACCTGGGAAACTATGACCACAACCACGGATGAAAACACAACTGCTGAAAAACACTTCTATCTAGGGACAATTAATCACTTGTGGACAGCACAAGCTCACAGACAAAATAAACACTGGTGAATCCCTGCATTACAGCAAAACTAAATGGCATTGCCAGCTGCAAATATCTAGCTGACCAACTGTCAATACGGGAAAGCAGTATTGCACACTAAACATAAACATATCCAACCAAACCTCTTTATGGCCAATTGACCACTCGTATAACGACCTTGGCATGTTACAAGTACAGATGCTGCAGGTGGCCCAGGAGACACTCAGGAGCACAGCCCAGGAGTACCCCTCCTCAATAGGACTGACACTCGTAAAGAGTGTTTTAAGCTGCGACAATGGTATCGAGCATCGCACGATACCCAAAACTAACGATAACCTCACCCTTGCAGACAGAAAGAAACTGCTACTGCTCTTACTATCTGTCCAGACTATTGCAGAAGTTTTGGTGCTTGCCTCAGCACTTTTCTCCCTCTGCCCTTAAAACTGCTACCTTCTGCTCACTTCTCGACCACTTCTATCGCCTCAAAGTGCCTGTATTAGTGGGTAATCCTACGGACAACATCATGACCCCACATCCTGTGCACTTCTCAATTGTAACGAAGCAAACGGAGGTGATGGTAGAACTTTGGTGATGGTCACTATGTCAGTGTGGGTGTGGAGTAGCTTCGCCCTTTAAAAAAAAGGCATTACCACGAATTGGACCTGGGTCCTCCACATAGCAGCAAGATATGCTAACCTCTGAGCTGCTCAAATGGACAAGAGAGAATTTAGCATTAATTGCAAAGCTTGCAACCATAACAATCACAATATAAATAATTTCCATAGAGAATATGCATTGAAGCTTAGGATTAAGAAAACTGTTTTATATTCAGGTGCAGCACCCTTTTAACATCTGCCAGCCAACATTAGGAGCAATCTGGAAATCCCCAAATATTCAAAATTAAAGCAAAAAATGTTTTATTAGCCAGTCCACCAATAATTTACCTGGATATG
The DNA here is from genome assembly GCF_023864345.2 of Schistocerca serialis cubense. Taxonomy (NCBI): domain Eukaryota; kingdom Metazoa; phylum Arthropoda; class Insecta; order Orthoptera; family Acrididae; genus Schistocerca; species Schistocerca serialis. Next base: position 23,228,368 of record NC_064643.1, read on the forward strand.
TGAATTTACCTACCTGTCCCACCTCAGATACACAACGCACAAACACTTTCTAACAGAAGACCATATTTAGCAATGCAACATATTCTCTAGGAGCAGACAGGAATGGTAGATGGTTTACTCCACAGAGGGAAGCTGGCAGCAGCTTTGGAATGCCTTTTGAAGTGGTGATTCCATCATAATAATAGCCTATGTGCAGGTACGGTTGGTTCTCCACGGAACAGAAACTACTGTACCGGTCCCAACGTGGCGTTGACAGCATAAAGGGCATTGCACAGGAAGGAAGTATATGAATTTATCAGAATAAGTTTAGATGACAGTGTCCTGTGTAAAATTAAATGCCCATTTAGCATGAAGTATTAAATCAAAATAGTGGCAGAGCAGTTTAAGTAGCAGAGCATTGGCTTTTTTTAAGTAGTTGCTTCTCTGTATATTTATAAAAATAAAATGATGTAGAACTGATCCCCTTGAATAATGATTAATGTGAGCAGATTAGTAGTAGATGAAAATGGTTGTTAGTAGTTCAGTGGCACTTCTCACTTACTCGTTTTATGCCCCTGAAGGCTCTCATCGGTGTTGGAGCTGTTGGAATATTACATGTGAATGAATGGCTGAACTCGATAATTTTCAAGGTATTCAGTATTCTTGTACAGTGCATTCAAAACGAAGTTATATAAAAATGAAGAGGGATGTGGACTTCATAAACTGGCTTGACAACAAGCACACAACAAAGCAGTGTGATGTAGTTTACTCAAGCACCTCAGTTTCGCAGGAGACCCTGAGGCAACAAGTACACACATCATGTTTGCTCACTGTTTTTTATTGCCTGTGCTCGAGCACAGTATGAAATGTATTAATTTTTATGGAGTCAGCTATCCGTCCAATTTCCTTCCCCAATCTGGGGCTGCTTCGCATCTCTAATTAATTTGTCGTTAACAGGATGTTAATTGTAATACTCCCTTTAATGAACTCATTTTCAGCAAATTGCTAAGCTGGTAATCTTCCTTTCTGTATTGAATAATAATAGTAACTCTGACATTTACATGAAGAGGCATACCAGCAGTAGCAGTTAGCTGTCTTTTAAACTTCATTTGATGCATCCAGAACATTGGAGATATACTGCAACGTCAGTAGGACATATTTACTGAGAAAAATCATACACGACACACTTGCCTCCACTGAACGCATCCACACCCATTAATGTACAGGCAAAAATCCACAAAACCTAACGTTCTGGAAGTGGAACAAAATGAATAATATTTTTCAAATACAGTGCTTAAAAAAGTTTCACACTGCCCCCACAGCTTGCATACTTTGTTTTTAACCCATTTGTGGGCACATTTTTTGTAGCAGCCCTGTAAAGTTAATTGTTTTGGTATCATTTTAGAAGTGTCAACTACATTTAATTTTTGATTATTTTATTTTTGTGGTTTAGGAGCAAAAAGCTACTGTCTTTAGTAAGCTGTTATGAGTTACTACTAGATGTGAAAAAAGGAATTTTCTGTTTTTATTTGACTATCTATTTTACAATCCTAGAAACTTCATTTAACACTACATAAAGAAACGAGCTGAGACAAGTCACAATAGCATATATTGCAGAATGAAACAATGTGTTCTGTTGTAACAAGTGACAACAGCACTGATGTCATGACAAACAGACACCAGTTGTTTAGCATATTATCACAAAAAGTGAACCACATCCAGAGGAGGTAAAACATTTTCCCAAGAGCATAGTAAAACAACTAAATTAGTGGTAAGTATGGTCAGTTGGTGGTAAGTATCCTTTCTGCAGTCCAAAAAAAGAAATTAATTTTGTGGTAAGTATATTCCCCTTGTATCATGGAAAAATTACTTTGGTAGTAAGCATACTTCCCAGTGGCCTTCAAAACAACATTATTTGGTGGCACATATAGTAGCAACTGCTTCTGAAAGGAACAAGTGACATTTAATGACAATTAAAAGCTACATTTCATAACAGACAGAAAGTTCAGCTGGTGCAGCAAACTAACATCAGGTGCCACGTGCATACAGAGCTCGTATGATGTGTTCTCAGGAATACAGTAAAGAAATACAGTTGATGGTAAGTACACTTCCCACATACTGTGAAATGGTTAAATCAGGAACTTCTCTCACAATATATCGAGCGAGGTGGCACAGTGGTGAGCTCACTGGACTCACATTCAGGGCGACTAACAGTTAAAGTCCATGCATTACTCTCCTGAGGCAACCTGTTCATCTCAGAGTAGCCCTTTCAACCTACAGCCTCAATTATCTGCTGGATGTATTCCAATCTCTGTTTTCCTCTACAGTTTTTGCTCTCTACAGCTCCATCTAGTCCACCCAGACTTGGGTTTTCTGAGCTTTCTCTAAATCAGTATAGGCAAATGCCGAGATGGTTTCTCTGAAAGGGCACTATAAATAGCCTTCCCATCCTTGAAACAATCAGAGTTTGTGCTCAGACACTAAAGACCTCAATGTTTATGGGACATTAAACACTTATCTTCCTTCATTTCTCCTTTCTCAATATTCTTTTGTCTACCAGAAATCACTAAGTACAACTGACTGTGTAATGTAGGTGAAAGCAAACCTGCACTCTCATTTACTTTAGCAGAGTGCACTGTGTCTCCATTCGTTAATGGGACAGTGTGACTCACGTGGGCTGTACAGTCTGTCGACCTGCTGCAAAGAGGCACTTAAGGCTTTTACTGGTCATAAGAGATATACTTAGCAATAGCTGTGTTTCTTTACTGCATTTATGGGAATACATTGAACCACTTCTGCATGCTCCTGGCATCCAGTGATAGTCCGCTGCACCAGTTTACTTCCTTTTTGTTATGAAATATAGCTTTTAGGGCTGTGAGAAGTATACAGCCCACCAAATAGCAGTGTTTTAATCGCTCTTGGAAAATATGCTTTCCATCAAAATAGTTTCTCAAAATGGTTTGGGAAGTACACTTACTGTATTTACCCGAATCTAAGCTGCACTCGAATGTAAGCCGCACCTGATAAATGAGACTCGAAATCAAGGAAAAAAAAAATTTTCTTGAATCTAAGCCGCACTTGAAATTTGTGACTCAAAATTCAAGGGGGAGAAACGTTTTAGACCACATCTCCAAACCGAAACAAAGTTGGTCCATTGTAATATGAGACAATTTAGGTCGAATGAATGACGATACAGCTACAGTAGTTTGGTGCGTGTGGTAAACTTAGCAGTTAAGCTTTACCACGTAGTCATTGCTATGCGTCAGGCTCTCCATCCGTATTTATACTAGAGAGCCTTTCTCATATGCTTCGTCTGGTTGGAATTGATTGCTTACTTTTCTTTGATCTGATAAGTGCCGTTCTCTTTGTTATAGGTGTTTCCGTCACTCTAAGCTCAAAATGCATTATCGTACTGTGCCATGCATTGTTTGTCACATTCTGATTATGCGTGTTTACGGCCTGTCGCCGCTCATGGGATGGCTTGCTTTTGCGCACGCTACCACCGCTTACAATTTTTAAAAAAAAAGAGAGAGGAATCGTCTCATCAGCGAAACAATGGCAAGAGACCACTATTTGTTGTTACTTACACTGCCGCTTTCTTTGATAATGATCAACAAGAACCATATAATAGACTGCATATGATAGATGTTCCAAACAAAAGTTTAGCGAAAAATTTTCTCCGTTTGAAAATTTTTGCAGACGCCTCTTTAGTGCATTACATTCTGCACAGAAATTAGAGCCATCTTAGGTTTAAAAATCTAGTCAGTTGCTGTGCTTCATTTCTGACTGTATCACTATTCAGCATAGGAATAATACGAATATAAACATGACATGATATATATATTCTTCCGCGTTTGCTGTTGTCTCTCTCTAGTTTTGTAGTTTATTAGGAAGACAGGATTTAAATGAGATAGCAGGAAACACGTAGGAATACATGGCAAAATGTTTACATTCGAATTATTCTTATGGTGAAGAGAATACTGCATGTGATTCACAATTCATAAAAATTGCTATTAACAACCATCTCTTGTCACAGGTGGGACAAAAATTCAGAACGTAGACTTGGCCATATTGACAAACATCCCAAACACTCTTCCAGTTGGATTTTCGTAGTACATTGAAAGGCTGCAACATTCGGAGATGAAGAATACGGAATTTGTATTTACTTCGTTGGATAAAGTATGAAAATGCAGTGGTCGAAACTTGGGGCAGAGAAAAAAGCTCATCTTCCACCCCCCACCCCCGTTTTCTTTTCATTTGTTTACTGACGCAGAGGTTTTGGCGCCAGTATTTATCTTTGTGCCTGCAAAGCATGCCTGTGTAGTGCTACATATATTCAATGGCAGAAGTTAGTTGTGGCAGCACCTACCAACATTTTTCAGAACTGCCGCTTACTTTGCACTTGATTCTAAGCCGCAGGCGGTGTTTTGGATTACAAAAACCGGAAAAAAGTGCAGCTTAGATCCGAGTAAATACGGTATTACTCAATTATGTCTTTTGTGAATCTTGGGAAGCATACTTGCCAATCACTTAGTGGTTTTACAAAGCTTTTGGGAATATATATTACCATCTGTAGATGTACCTGGTATCTTGTGATAGTACACTGTACCAGATGCATAAAAATTGCTACAACAAACAGTTTGTGGCTATTCTAACAGATATACATAAGGCACTACATTCTAAAATATTTGCATCTTTCACTGAAAAGCAAGCAACTAGAGGTAAAGTTCTCTTGCCATTTGTAAAAACAGTTGCAGATCGCGACCTCCGAGTGCTATGAAGAGAAGGTATTGACGCAGTGCTTAAACCAAACTGAAGACCAAAACAGCAGCCATACCCAAGTAAACTGCTATGCAGTAGTTTCAGTGAATTTGACAATGATGTGGCTGCTTTCATTGTGGCCCAGTCATATTGTGGGGTAGAAATACGTTTTGTTTATAACAAGTTGTATACCAATAAAAACATCACACACAGATACTCTTTATAAAATTATTTAATTGGATAGATAAAAAATCTACTCACCAAGCAGTGGCAGAGCACACACATAAAAGACTGTTGTGATAGGCAAGCGTTTGGACCCAGTGACTCCTTCTTCAGGCTGAAGGGTTGCAGGGGAAGCAAGAAGGGTGAAGGAAAAGGACTTGGAGAGGTCTAAGAAAAGGGGTAGATTTTGGGAAAGTTACCCAGAACCGTGGGTCATGGATGACTTACAGTACAGGATGAGAAGGAAAGACTAATTGTTGGGGACTGCATCGGGCAAGATTCGGAAACCTGAGAGCTTAAAGGTGGAAGACAGGGTAATATGCAAGACAGAGATTACTACTAAAACTGTACATGAGTTAATAAGAGTGAGAAGCTAAGTGTATTGTATGCAACAGCTGTTGGTGGGGGCAGTGAAAATAGACAGGAAAGACAATGAAAGATGTAGAAAGCTAAAATGGAGTGAAGCAAAGAGTAATTACAGTGAAGAAAAGCTGAAACAGGAGAAATTAACGTAAATTAAGGCAAGGTGGGTGGTGAGAACCAAGGACACGTAGTGCTAGTTCCCACCTGCGGAGTTCTGAGAAACTGGTGTCTGGCGGAAGAATCCAGGTGGCATGTGTGGTGAAACAAGTGTCGAGGTCACGTATGCCATGTTGTAGAGCATGCCCTGCAACAGGATATTGTGAGTTTCCAGTATATACACTATGCCTATGCCCATTTATCGTAACTGATAATTTGGTGGTAGTCATGCAGATGTAGAAAGCTGAACAGTGTTTACATAATAGCTGGTATATGACATGTGTCGTTTCTATTTTTCGCCTGATCCGCAGTTCTGGGTGACTTTCCCAAAATCTACACCTTTTCCTGGAACTCTCCAGGCCTTTTCCTTTACCCTTCTTTCTTCCCCTTCAATGCTTCTGTCTGGAGGAGCCACTGGCTCCGAAAGCTTGCCAATAACAACAGTCTTTTATGTGTATGTTCTGCTGCCACTTGGTGAGTAGATTTTTTATCTATTCAATTAAATAATTTTATCAATAATTTATTGCTTTTGTTGTTATAGTTACTCTTTATAACCTACTTAAAATACATCATGTACCCTCCTCTCCACAATTCTTCGAACACATAGTTTTGCCTTTTGTAAAAAATCACTGCGTTTCTGTATAACATACTTGGAATCAAAGTGTCCAACATCTATTACAATCATAAACAGAAGAAAGAAAGTCATTGTATTTATTGGCAGTATTACGCAATCAAATATTTTGAAAGAGTTCCAGTGGTATAAATTTACAAAATCTTATAAATAAATATATACGTTTATTCTTTAAATCAATTCTTAGCAATAACATAATAGTATAAATTGCAGAATCGATATAGCCAATTTTAATGTAATGACTGCAATACAAATACAAAATAACAGCGGTAAGTTATAACAAATGAGAGAGAGAGAGAGAGAGAGAGAGAGAGAGAGAGAGAGAGAGGCATTTAGACAATGTTTCATTACAGTGTGAAACTTATTAGAATTAAAATGAAGCCATAGTGAATTATTACATTCCAAAAATAATAATTATTGTGCTCTTTCACCCCAAAATACTACCTTCATTAGGTAATATATACTTTTAATTTCAGAAATTTTTACAACAGCTCTGGACATCACTGCCTCGATGAATTTATTACATGTGTCAATGAATGAGGGTTGATAACACTGCTTTAGTCATTCAATTGTTCATCATGTGATATTCACAATGTTCTTAATAACTTCTTATGTAAAGTTCTATCATGAAAAAGATAATCTACGTAAGTTTTAAAAGTCGCGAATCTTTAAACAACAACTTGATAATGGGTATATCAGTATTTTGTATACATTCTAGCATTGCTAGATTTACTTTTAAATTTTAAAGTGTATGAGCAGATTGGCAACTTTCCATCCAGAAAATTTGCTGTTGGCAAGACCTCACTACAAAGAAAAATGGTCTTTCCGGAGTCAAATGCTAAAGAATTCATAAATACCAGCATTGTAAGTGATACAAACAGGTATTAAGCAACGGTCATAAATATCGTTCTGCTAGACGAGAAAAAAAGTAGGTAGATGAAAGAGTAAATTGGGTGCAAGGATTGAACATAAACTCACCCAAATTGTAAAGGTTAAAGAAAACAAAAAAAAAACAAGAGGGTCACTGCTCAAGAATTGAGAACTGCCCCCCCCCCCCCCCTTTCTTTTACAGGCTTGCTTTCACTTTTCAGATGAGACCATGTCCCCCATATGTGAAGAAAATAGCCAATATGTAAAGAGAATTACACTTAAAGAGTTTTCTAGAATGAGACTTTCACTCTGCAGCATAGCGTGCACTGATATGAAACTTCCTGGCAGATTAAAACTGTGTGCTGGACCAAGGCTCAAACTTGGTGATCGTCACCCCAGACCTGTGTTGCCGTTTTTGGAGGTAAATCTCGTATCTGGAAAGAGGAGATGACAGTTAGGGTACTATGGGCGAGCAGCTGCCATCAATTTTTGATGGTGCAGAACCCACAATAGTGGAACTGCTGCCTAGTCCAAAGGCACCTGTTACCAGTCTTACCCCGCAATAGTGTATCGAATCCAGGCGTAATGTCGTAGCTGATAAAAAGTCATATGAGAGATTCCTGTAATCTAGGTGTGACTGCACCAATGCTGCATACAGCCATACCAAACTAGAGTGGACCACACCGCGGTCGGTGTCGCTGAGGCATAGAAGAGCATTCAGGTGCGACCTACATGTCTGCTTTAGTTGACAAAGACGGGGAAGCCATGTCAACTAGGCATCAAAGACCGGTCCTAAAAAACACAATGACAGAAATGCATAACGTAAGTCATGGCAGCCAAAAAATGGATGCTATGAGTGAAAGCCCAGGATTGTGCTTGGTGTATTGCTCCCTGCATTCTGCCTCCAGCAATAGCCGTCGCGGACGAACAGAAAAGATGGGGACACCATATGTCATGCAGCTGCCGCCAGATCATTGCTAGCCACAAAAAGGAGAGCGACACTCAAAACAGAACCTTGTGCAAGCCCCTTCTCCTGCAGACGGGGATGCTACAGGAGGCACCAACCTGTACCCAAAAAGTGAGACATGGAAGAAAGTTCTGGATAAAAATCATGAGTGGGCCATGGAGGCCCCACTCCTTTAAGGTGGCAAGGACGTTATGGCACCATGTGGTATCATAGGATATATACGCAGATCAATGAAAACTGCAACAAGGAACTGATGCTGAGCAAAAGCTGTTCAGATAGCACACTTCAAGTGGACTAAATTATCTTCAGTAGAGCGCCCTTGGCGAAAAGCACCCTGGATCGAAGCCAAAAGATCCGGGGATTCAAGGACACAATACAGCTTTCGACTAACCATATGTTCAAGTAACTTGCAGGACACTGAGTAAACAGTCTGGACGACAGCTGTCCGTTTGAAGAAGCAATTTATCAGATTTCAAAATTGGAATAATGGCATTTTCTCGCTACTGGGAAGAGAATTCTGCATTGCACCAGGGATGGTTAAAGAAAGGCCAGGTACACTGACGGAAAAATTTGCAACACCAAAAAATAATTAATGTAGAGTAATGAAATACCAGGAATATATTTGTTGAGACAACGTATGTAAAGTGATTAATGTTGCAGGATCAGAAAACAATGTAAGTGTGAGATAAGCCACAGCAAATGTAAAAGTAAATGCTGGTACACTGATGTACACGTGTCATGTGTCAGTTTATGGGATGGAGTTCCATGCCTGTTGCACTTGGTTGACCAATAAAAGGACAGTTAATGATGTTTGTGGATGGGTTGAAGCTGTCATCAGATAATGTCCAATATGTGCTCGATTGGAGGTAGAGCTGGTTATCAAGCAAGCCAAGGCAATATGTTGACACACTATAGCATGTTGGCTTACAACAGCAGTATGTGAGCAAGTGTTATCCTGTAGGAAAACACCTCCTGGAATGCTGTTTGTGAATGGCAGCACAACAGGTCAAATAACCAGACGGACATACAAATTTGCAGTCAGCGTTCGTGGGATTCATACAGACAGTTTTGTCAGTGGAAAAGTGAAAGCCATTGTCGATGCTCCAGGAGTAAAGACAATAAAGACATTGCTGAAGATGCCACTAAGTGAGACAGGTTCATAGAGAACTGCAATAGAAGGCAAAATCGTCAAAAAAAAGGGAGCTGGAGATGCCCAGTGGGAGACAGGCCATTATAGGGTTTATGGTGATAGCAAAGAGAATGACACTCAGAATGGAACCCTGAGACACACCATTTTCCTGGATAAAGGTGTCCGACAAGGCAGACCCTTCATGCACCTCGAAAACTCGGTCTTTTAAAAATGTCTGAAGGAAACAGGGTAGGTGGCCACGGAAGCCCCACATGTGAAGAGTATGGAGGGTACTAGCTCTCTAGCAGGTGTCATAGGCCTTCTCCAAATCGAAAAACACGGCGACAGTCTGGGATTTCTGCAGAAAACCATTCATGACATGGGTGGGCAAAATAATGAGATGGTCAACTGCAGTATGCCGTGTTGAAAGCCACACCGTGCATTCATCAAAAATTGTGAGACTTGAGCCACCATATCATCCGGGCATGAATCATATGTCCCAACACCTTGCGAACACACTGGTAAGAGAGATGGAGTGGTAGCTAGAAGGAAGAGTGTGTGTGTGTGTGTGTGTGTGTGTGTGTGTGTGTGTGTGTGTGTGTGTGTGTGTGTGCAGATGCAATCGAACTGCAGTATTGATCATCTAGACATTGTTGAACTACAGACAACATGCCCTGGATTCCTCTTGTTGACAGCAGGAGAAAGCCGACACTTCTGTAGGACCTCATGGAGCAGGATCCTCTTGCCTCTGTGCCCTGTAGCAGCGAGTTTTTGCAGACTGGCACTCGGCAGCTGCCAAGGTGACACCCCTTTGTATTGTCCTCATCGTGACTGTCCTCCAATGCAACTTTTGCAGCCTTTGATCCAACAAAGAGGATTTATAACTGCTTTTAGAATCGCAGCTTCTACTTGTACTCTGCCTTCAGGAAACAAAATTGCATCCTCACGACTGCTTTGAGCTTTCGCATTTCTTCCTGGTCTGTTTTGACCTTCTGTTCGAGGTTGGCATTCTGTCTCATGGGGAAGTCATGCTGCTCATATGGGATGACATTCATAGTCAACCCATCCATCTCCCTGACTACCAGTCATCAAGCTGTTGCAGTTTGTCTTTTCCTTCCTCACTTGAGTTTTTCCCTTTCTACCATTTACATCCCACCGTCATTCGATGTCACCAGGTTCGATTTCCTCCAGCTTATTGGACAGCTTCCTCGCCGATTTCTGCTGCTTGGGGACTTTAATGCACACCATCCCATTTGGGGCTCTTCCAGAACCTATCCGAGAGGTGCCCTCTTTGCTGCCATTCTTAATCAACTTAACCTTTTCTTCTTTAACACAGAAGCACCCATGTTGCTTTCAGACTCGTCACACACCTATTCCCATTTGGACCTTTCCTTCTTCACTGCCCGTCCTGCACATCATCTTGAACGGTCCGTTCTTTCTGACACCTACTCGAGCGACCATTTCCTGTGTGCTATCCATTTGCTGACTCCTACCCCACCTCCGTGCACATCGAAATGGCAGCACACTAAGGCTGACTGGAGACTTTACTCCTCCCTGGCGACCTTCAACGAACACGATTTCCGCAGTTGTCATGACCAGGTGGAATTTCTTACAAACATTATCCTTACCATCGCAGAACATTCCATTCCTCACACTTCCTCTTTACCATGCTGTGTCCCAGTCCTTTGGTGGACTGAAGCCTGCAGCGATGCAATTCGCATTCTTCGGGATAACCAAAAAGGTAGCTGAACTTCATTCACTAGTTCTTTTAACAGTTTCACCCCCCTTCTACCATCGTGTGCACCAACCTCCGACGGTTCTCTGGAAACAAGATCCATTCCCCAATTTTCGGCCTGACAGTAGCAGACAATATCATCGTGTACCCTATTGCTATCTCCAACACCTTGGGTCGCCATTTTGCAGAAATTTTGAGCTCCTCCCACTATCGTCCTGCCTACCTCTATTGGAAATGAGCAGAGAAGACTCGGGCAATACCCTTCTCTTCTCAGAATCGTGAGTGTTACTGTGCTGCCTTTACTATGAGGAAGCTAGATCACGCTCTCACTTCATCTCAATCCTCCGCCCTGGACCAGACACTGTTAACTTTCAAATGTTGCAGCACCTTTCTCTTGTGGGCAAGCACTTTTTGCTTAATACGTACAACCGGACCTGGGTAGAGGGCATGTTTTCCAGCCACTGTCGTGAAGCAACTGTCATACCCACACCTAAGCCCGGTAAGGACAAACAACTTCCTTCTGGCTATCACCCAATTTGTTTACCCATGTCATGAATGGTTTTCTGTGGAAATCCCAGACTGGCTGTGTTTTTCAATTTGGAGAAAGCCTATGACATTTGTTGGAGGACTAGTATTGTTTGTACTCTCTACACATGGGACCAACTGCCCCATCTCCTTGAGGAACTTTTAAAAGACGAGTTTTCGAAGTACGTATGGTCTCTGCCTCCTCGGACACCTTTATCAAGGAAAATGGTGTACCTCATGGTTCTGTCCTGAGTGTCGTCGTCTTTGCTGTCGCCATTAACACTACAATGGCCTGTCTCCTGCTGGGCATCTCCGGCTCTCTTTTTGTTGATAATTTTGCTATCTACTGCTGCTCTCCATGAACCTGTCTCATTGAGTGGTGTCTTCAGCAATGTCTCGATCATCTTTACTCACGGAGCATCGACAGTGGCTTTCGTTTTTCTACTTACAAAAACATTTGTATGAATTTCTGGCAGCACAGCTGGTTTCTCCCACCATTTCTACATCTTGGGCCTGTTGCTCTTCCATTCATTGAAACTACAAAATTCCTGAGGCTCCTGCTTTATACAAAACTATCTTGGTCCTCCCACTTCATGCTCCCTGCAGCTTTTTCGATGGGTGTGAACCATTCACCATCTTGGCTTCGTGCGGCAGTCCATCTTCACCTTGACCTTCATTCACTTTCTAAAGACACTGCACCAGGCTAGGTCTATTGCCTTCAGTTTCACGACCTATGCATGGAATTTTGCAATAGTATCTTTGTGTACACTGATGGCTCTTTGACTGACCGTGGGGTCGGGTGTGCCTTCAACGTCAACCAACATTTTTTGGTACTGACTTCTGGCACATTGCTCAGTATTTACAGCAGAGCTCTTCACCCTGTATCAGATCATGGAGTACATCTGGTGACATACTCTTTTCAACTGTGTCACTGCTCAGACTCTCTCAGCACCCTTCAAAGCCTCTGTGCACTGTAGACTGTCCATCCCTTAATGCACCGGTTCCAGGAAAGCTTCCACTTGCTCACTTTTTATGGAGCCACTGTGATGTTTATGTGGGTTCCAGGTCATATCGGTCCAAGAGGTTGGTGACACTGCTGCCAAAGCTGCATTCCTCGTACTTCAGCCCAATAATTCTTGCATTCCCTCTGATGATCTCTTGTAGCTTTCTGTCAGGAGGTGGTGTCACTTTGGCATCGCCACTGGTCCTCCATTCATAGGAATAAGCTCTTGGTTATTAAGCCTCTCCCAGTGGCTTGGACAACCTCCTCTCAGTCCTCCTGCGGCGAGGAGGTCATTTTAACTAGGTTGCATATTGGGCACTGCCTTTTTAGCCATCACCATTTGTTAAGTGGTGCTCCCCCACTACTTTGTGCACATTGCACCCAACTTTTAACTGTCTGCCGTTTCCTGAGGGAATGCCCTTTTTTTTTACCGTTTACATTCCCGTTTGGGTTTGCCACCTGAGTTATTGGCCGTTTTAGTGAACAATGCGTGGGCTGTCGACCGTGTTTTACTTTTTATCAGTTGTAGCAATATGGTGAAGGCCATTTAATTTTTAGTTCTGGGCCTCAATTTCCCTATTGCGTAGTTCGTAGACCTTTCTCCATGTCCCTGTTTATAGCTGTCCTCTCTTCTGTCATTAAACGTTGACATGTAATCATTTTTAACTCCTCTCTTTATCTTTGTGTTTCACAGTTTTGGCGTGGACACATATGACCCTAGTTGTTTTTGCGCCCTAAAACAAAATGGGGGAGAAATACAAAGCTCTTACATTCTTTTGTCAACTTATGTCCTTACCTCCCCTTGAGACCTCAAAATTTGTCGGGGAAAAATTCTAAAATGTGTCTGTGGAATCAGAGAAATATCAGGGAATTTCACTTGGAGAAACTTGCGGCAACCCTGATTTCAGGTTTTTATATATGGAAATTATTTTTGCTTCTAGTATTGCAGTTCTGAATTGCTGAGTTCATCTTAAACTAACTCTTGTTATTAATCACAAATACCATTAGGGAATATAACTTCTACAGGCATGTAAGTGTGAGAATCCATGGGTCCCTGAAGAAGCTTTTTCAAGATGTAGAATAAATATTTTTTTCTGCTTAGCTGAAGTACCTCAGAAGATTATGCCATATGAGTAAACTGAGTGAAAGTGTGTTAGCAATCCTTTGTCCAGTTTCATACAGTAAGAGATTTCTAAGCACAAAATGGGCGGAACTAGCTCCTCGGTTAACTGACCCACATGTTGGTCTCACACGTGAGTGGTATCTGCATACCCAGGAACTTAGAACACGGGAGCCTAATTGCCCATTTATCCCTACTTTTGATATTCATATCTGTAAGTCGCTTTTATTTCTTTAGAACTGCACAATACAAGTTTTTAGGCATTAAGCTGGTACCTGTGGATCAGTACAAGCCTGTTCTGTTATTCTCCTGGATGTTTCTGGTATGGATGAGTTTTGATCTTGCATCAATAAGTTTGTGACAGTGCAAAACATTAGAGTTTTTCCAAAGCCCTCCAGTGCCCCAAGTAAATCATTTTTGTGGAATTGGCAGCAAACACTGTGTGCCACACCATATTTTATGTTCTCCCTTTTTGAGTTTAATCTTATTCCTGTCTTATCATTTGTTAATGTGACCTTCCATTTTCTGTAGTTAAAGTACAACTCAATCCATGCAAGGGGAAGACTTTTAATGCCATACTATTTTAGCTTTCCCTCACAAAATTACACTCCTGGAAATTGAAATAAGAACACCATGAATTCATTGTCCCAGGAAGGGGAAACTTTATTGACACATTCCTGGGGTCAGATACATCACATGATCACACTGACAGAACCACAGACACATAGACACAGGCAACAGAGCATGCACAATGTCGGCACTAGTACAGTGTATATCCACCTTTCGCAGCAATGCAGGCTGCTATTCTCCCATGGAGACGATCGTAGAGATGCTGGATGTAGTCCTGTGGAACGGCTTGCCATGCCATTTCCACCTGGCGCCTCAGTTGGATCAGCGTTCGTGCTGGACGTGCAGACCGCGTGAGACGACGCTTCATCCAGTCCCAAACATGCTCAATGGGGGACAGATCCGGAGATCTTGCTGGCCAGGGTAGTTGACTTACACCTTCTAGAGCACGTTGGGTGGCACGGGATACATGCGGACGTGCATTGTCCTGTTGGAACAGCAAGTTCCCTTGCCGGTCTAGGAATGGTAGAACGATGGGTTCGATGGCGGTTTGGATGTACCGTGCACTATTCAGTGTCCCCTCGATGATCACCAGTGGTGTACGGCCAGTGTAGGATATCGCTCCCCACACCATGATGCTGGGTGTTGGCCCTGTGTGCCTCGGTCGTATGCAGTCCTGATTGTGGCGCTCACCTGCACGGCGCCAAACACGCATACGACCATCATTGGCACCAAGGCAGAAGCGACTCTCATCGCTGAAGACGACGCGTCTCCATTCGTCCCTCCATTCACGCCTGTCGCGACACCACTGGAGGCGGGCTGCACGATGTTGGGGCGTGAGCGGAAGACGGCCTAACGGTGTGTGGGACCGTAGCCCAGCTTCATGGAGACGGTTGCGAATGGTCCTCGCCGATACCCCAGGAGCAACAGTGTCCCTAATTTGCTGGGAAGTGGCGGTGCAGTCCCCTACGGCACTGCGTAGGATCCTACGGTCTTGGCGTGCATCTGTGCATCGCTGCGGTCCGGTCCCAGGTCGACGGGCACGTGCACCTTCCGCCTACCACTGGCGACAACATCGATGTACTGTGGAGACCTCACGCCCCACGTGTTGAGCAATTCGGCGGTACGTCCACCCGGCCTCCCGCATGCCCACTATACGCCCTCGCTCAAAGTCCGTCAACTGCACATACGGTTCACGTCCATGCTGTCACGGCATGCTACCAGTGTTAAAGACTGCGATGGAGCTCCGTATGCCACGGCAAACTGGCTGACACTGACGGCGGCGGTGCACAAATGCTGCGCAGCTAGCGCCATTCGACGGCCAACACCGCGGTTCCTGGTGTGTCCGCTGTGCCGTGCGTGTGGTCATTGCTTGTACAGCCCTCTCGCAGTGTCCGGAGCAAGTATGGTGGGTGTGACACACCGGTGTCAATGTGTTCTTTTTTCCATTTCCAGGAGTGTATTTAATCTAAACAGTCAAAGGCTTTGGCAAGATGACAGAGGGGATAATTTCCACTATTTAATTCTACTGGAATTGAATTTGTGAGATATTATGTTGGATTCTCAGTATAGAAGCCTTTACAGAAGTCAAACTGTGTTGTTAAAAAGTTATTCTCTGAATGGTGGTTCACCATTCTAAGTGGATTTAGGTTGAAATACTATGCAGAGATGAAGAGGCTTACAAAGGCTGGTGAGATGCACCAAAGCAGTAGTTGGATGAAGACCACAACAGCAGACTTCAACTCAGTTTATTGATGGAAATCCAGCTCTTGCCGAAATTAGCTCTCTCTCTCTCTCTCTCTCTCTCTCTCTCTCTCTCTCTCTCTCTCTCTCTCTCTCTCTCTCTCTCTGACACACACACACACACACACACACACACACACACACACACACACACACACACTCTTCCTTCTAGCTACCACTCCATCTCTCTTACCAGTGTGTTCGCAAGGTGATGGGACATATGATTCATGCCCGGATGATATGGTGGCTCGAGTCTCACAATTTTTGATGAATGCACAGTGTGGCTTTCAACACGGCATACTGCAGTTGACCGTCTCATTATTTTGCCCACCCATGTCATGAATGGTTTTCTGCAGAAATCCCAGACTGTCGCCGTGTTTTTCGATTTGGAGAAGGCCTATGACACCTGCTAGAGAGCTAGTACCCTCCATACTCTTCACATGTGGGGCTTCCGTGACCACCTAACCTGTTTCCTTCAGACATTTTTAAAAGACCGAGTTTTCGAGGTGCATGAAGGGTCTGCCTTGTTGGACACCTTTATCCAGGAAAATGGTGTGTCTCAGGTTTCCATTCTGAGTGTCATTCTCTTTGCTATCGCCATTAACCCTATAATGGCATGTCTCCCACTGGGCATCTCCGGCTCCCTTTTTTTTGATGATTTTGCCTTCTATTGCAGTTCTCTGTGAACCTGTCTCACTTAGTGGCATCTTCAGCAATGCCTTGATTGTCTTTACTCCTGGAGCATCGACAATGGCTTTCACTTTTCCACTGACAAAACTGTCTGTATGAATCCCACGAACGCTGACTGCAAATTTGTATGTCCGTCTGGTTATTTGACCTGTTGTGCTGCCATTCGCAAACAGCATTCCTGGAGGTGTTTTGCTACAGGATAACACTTGCTCACATACTGCTGTTGTAAGCCAACATGCTATAGTGTGTCAACATATTGCCTTGGCTTGCTCGATAACCAGCTCTACCTCCAATCGAGCACATATTGGACATCATCTGATGACAGCTTCAGCGCATCCACAAACATCATTAACTGTCCTTATATTGGCCAACAAAGTGCAACAGGCATGGAACTCCATTCCACAAACTGACACATGACACGTGTACTACAGCGTACCAGAATTTACATTTACATTTGCTGTGGCTTATCTCACACTTACATTGATCCCTGATCCTGCAACATTAATCACTTTACATATGTTGTCTCAACAAATATATTCCTGGTATTTCATTACTCTACATTAATTATTTTTTGGTGTTGCAAATTTTTCCGTCAGTGTACCTGGCCTTTCTTTAACCATCCCTGGTGCAATGCAGAATTTTCTTCCCAGTAGCGAGAAAATGCTGTTATTCCAATTTTGAAATCAGATAAATTGCCTCTTCAAACGGACAGCTGTCATCCAGATTGTTTACTCAGTGTCCTGCAAGTTACTTGAACATATGGTTAGTCGAAGGCTGTATTGTGTCCTTGAATCCCCGGGTCTTTTGGCTTCTATCCAGTGTGCTTTTCGCCAAGGGCGCTCTACTGAAGATAATTTAGTCCACTTGAAGTGTGTTATCTGAACAGCTTTTGCTCAGCATCAGTTCCTTGTTGCAGTTTTCATTGATCTGCATATATATCTTATGATACCACATGGTGCCATAACGTCCTTGCCACCTTAAAGGAGTGGGGCCTCCATGGTCCACTCATGATTTTTATCCAGAACTTTCTTCCATGTCACACTTTTTGGGTACAGGTTGGTGCCTCCTGTAGCATCCCCGTCTGCATTAGAAGGGGCTTGCACAAGGTTCTGTTTTGAGTGCCGCTCTCCTTTATGTGGCTATCAATGATCTGGCGGCAGCTGCATGACATATGGTGTCCCCATCTTTTTTGTTCGTCCGCGACGGCTATTGCTGGAGGCAGAATGCAGGGAGCAATACACTAAGCACAATCCTGCGCTTTCACTCATAGCATCCATTTTTTGGCTGCCATGACCTACGTTATGCATTTCTGCCATTGTGTTTTTTAGGACCGGTCTTTTATGCCTAGTTGACCTGGCTTCCCCGTCTTTGTCAACTAAAGCAGACATGTAGGTCGCACCTGAATGCTCTTCTATGCCTCAGCGACACCGACCGCGGTGTGGTCCACTCTAGTTTGGTATGGCTGAATGCAGCATTGGTGCAGTCACACCTAGATTACAGGAATCTCTCATATGACTTTTTATCAGCTACGACATTACGCCTGGATTCGATACACTATTGCGGGGTAAGACCGGTAACAGGTGCCTTTGGACTAGGCAGCAGTTCCACTATTGTGGGTTCTGCACCATCAAAAATTGATGGCAGCTGCTCGCCCATAGTACCCTAACTGTCATCTCCTCTTTCCAGATACGAGATTTACCTCCGAAAACGGCAACACAGGTCTGGGGTTACGATCACCAAGTTTGAGCCTTGGTCCAGCACACAGTTTTAATCTGCCAGGAAGTTTCATATCAGTGCACGCTATGCTGCAGAGTGAAAGTCTCATTCTAGAAAACTCTTCAACTGTAATTCCCTTTACATATTGGCTATTTTCTTCTTATATGGGGGACATGGTCTCATCTGAGAAGTGAAAGCAAGCCTGTAAAAGAAAGGGGGGTGGGGGCAGTTCTCAATTCTTGAGCAGTGACACTCTTTTTTTTTTTTTTTTTAAAAAAAAAAAGAAAGATCCTTTGTAATTTGGGTGAGTTTATGTTCAATCCTTGCACCCAATTTACTCTTTCATCTACCTACTTTTTTTCTCGTCTAGCAGAACGATATTTATGACCGTTGCTTAATACCTGTTTGTATCACTTACACTGCTGGTATTTATGAATTCTTTAGCATTTGACTCTGGAAAGACCATTTTTCTTTACAGTGAGGTCTTGCCAACAGCAAATTTTCTGGATGGAAAGTTGCCAATCTGCTCATATACTTTAAAATTTAAAAGTAAATCTAGCAATGCTAGAATGTATACAAAATACTGATATACCCATTATCAAGTTGTTGTTTAAAGATTCGCGACTTTTAAAACTTACGTAGATTATCTTTTTCATGATAGAACTTTACATAAGAAGTTATTAAGAACATTGTGAATATCACATGATGAACAATTGAATGACTAAAGCAGTGTTATCAACCCTCATTCATTGACACATGTAATAAATTCATCGAGGCAGTGAAGTCCAGAGCTGTTGTAAAAATTTCTGAAATTAAAAGTATATATTACCTAATGAAGGTAGTATTTTGGGGTGAAAGAGCACAATAATTATTATTTTTGGAATGTAATAATTCACTATGGCTTCATTTTAATTCTAATAAGTTTCACACTGTAATGAAACATTGTCTAAATGCCTCTCTCTCTCTCTCTCTCTCTCTCTCTCTCTCTCTCTCTCTCTCTCTCTCTCTCATTTGTTATAACTTACCGCTGTTATTTTGTATTTGTATTGCAGTCATTACATTAAAATTGGCTATATCGATTCTGCAATTTATACTATTATGTTATTGCTAAGAATTGATTTAAAGAATAAACGTATATATTTATTTATAAGATTTTGTAAATTTATACCACTGGAACTCTTTCAAAATATTTGATTGCGTAATACTGCCAATAAATACAATGACTTTCTTTCTTCTGTTTATGATTGTAATAGATGTTGGACACGTTGATTCCAAGTATGTTATACAGAAACGCAGTGATTTTTTACAAAAGGCAAAACTATGTGTTCGAAGAATTGTGGAGAGGAGGGTACGTGATGTATTTTAAGTAGGTTATAAAGAGTGACTATAACAACAAAAACAATATATTATTTATAAAATTATTTAATTGAATAGATAAAAAATCTACTCACCAAGTGGCAGCAGAACATACACATAAAAGACTGTTATGATTGGCAAGCTTTCGGAGCCAGTGGCTCCTCCAGACAGAAGCATTGAAGGGGAAGAAAGAAGGGTAAAGGAAAAGGCCTGGAGAGTTCCAGGAAAAGGTGTAGATTTTGGGAAAGTCACCCAGAACTGCAGATCAGGCGAAAAATAGAAACGACACATGTCATATACCAGCTATTATGTAAACACTGTTCAGCTTTCTACATCTGCATGACTACCACCAAATTATTAGTTACAATAAATGGGCATAGGCATAGTGTATATACTGGAAACTCACAATATCCTGTTGCAGGGCATGCTCTACAACATGGCATACGTGACCTCGACACTTGTTTCACCACACATGCCACCTGGATTCTTCCGCCAGACACCAGTTTCTCAGAACTCCGCAGGTGGGAACTAGCACTACAACGTGTCCTTGGTTCTCACCACCCACCTCGCTTTAATTTACGTTAATTTCTGCTGTCTCAGCCTTTCTTCACTGCAATTACTCTTTGCTTCACTCCGTTTTAGCTTTCTACATCTTTCATTGTCTTTCCCGTCTATTTTCACTACCCCCTTCCGCAGCTGTTGTATACAATACGCTTAGCTTCTCACTCTTATTAACTCATGTACAGTTTTAGTAGTAATCTCTGTCTTGCATATTACCCTGTCTTCCACCTTTAAGCTCTCAGGTTTCCGAATCTTGCCCAATGCAGTCCCCAACAATTAGTCTTTCCTTCTCATCCTGTACGGTAAGTCACCCATGACCCACGGTTCTGGGTAACTTTCCCAAAATCTACCCCTTTTCTTAGACCTCTCCAGTCCTTTTCCTTCACCCTTCTTGCTTCCCCTGCAACCCTTTAGCCTGAAGGAGGAGTCACTGGCTCCAAACGCTTGCCTATCACAACAGTCTTTTATGTGTGTGTTCTGCCACTGCTTGGCGAGTAGATTTTTTATCTATCCAATTAAATAATTTTATAAAGAGTATCTGTGTGTGATGTTTTTATTGGTATACAACTTGTTATAAACAAAACTTATTTTTACCATTTAATATGTTTCCAGATATTTACCAGTGGGAAAGATGAAATTGGGTTGATTGTACTTGGTTCTGACAAGACACAGACTCTACTTGATTACCCAAATGTGAGTGTGGAATTTCCTCTTGCACTGCCTACATGGCAGATGATACCCTTTGTGGAGAAATCTTTACATGAAAGAGAAATAAAAACAGATTGGATAGATGGTGTTGTTGTTGGCATGCAAGTCTTGAAAGATGAGCTAGAGTAAGTATTTAAAGCTGTCTGTTTCATGACATTCCTGGAACATGTTCCAGAATGTGTGTTACACAAATCACAGCGACATAGTTGTGACTTTATAAATTTGAATCAATATGTTTTTGTAATGAAAAGGAAACAGAAGGCACAATACCTGCAGAAATAGGAAATTTTTTTGTGTGATTTTACTGTATGAATGTTTTTTACAGTTTTTCAGCTCAATAATTAAGGAGGTATTGATACAAGGCTTTGCCAAAAATCAATCTGTCACCTACAATTCCAGCCCTGTCACTGGCATTCCCTATCCCCACAACATGACTGGGCCACCATGAAAGCAGCCACATCATTGTCAAATTCACTGAAACTACTGCATAGCAATTTACTTGAGTATGGCTGCTGTTGTGGTCTTCAGTTTGGTTTAAGCACTGCGTCAATACCTTCTCTTCATAGCACTCGGAGGTCGCGATCTGCGACTGTTTTTACAAATGGCAAGAGAACTTTTCCTCTAGTTGCTTGTTTTTCAGTGAAAGATGCAAATATTTTAGAATGTAGTGCCTTATGTATATCTGTTAGAATAGCCACAAGGTCTGAAAGTTATTTTCAAATGATTGAGCTCTTCTACAGAGTATTGAAATTCACAGATTCTTCCAACCTGGTCCACCAATGTCTTACATACTCCTCTTCCTCCATGGATTGTTTCCAGCATTTGGAGATGAAACATTAGGCAGCAAAACGTGCCTTATAACCAAAATCTAATGAACATATAATTAAATTAACCAAAGATGTAATGTTGCACTCTCAGGTAAGACTGATCTTGAATGCAAAGCCTAAGTGGAAATTAAATGTACGCTGCAACATTCATCACACTTTTTGTTATTGAAATTATTCACAGTGCCATAGGGAGAACTGAGTTTATGTGTTTTGTAGAGTCAGATACACGCTGTGGTGCAGGGTGCTGTCCGTTATTCTCCTGACTATGATGTGCAGGAATGGTAGTCTTCCTTCTTCTTTGGTCTCCATAGTGAATTTGATTTTGTGGCGTGTGGAGTTCAGATGTACAAAGAAGTCAAGAAGTTTGTCTCTTCCATGAGGCCAGATGACAAGTGTGTTATCCACATAACAGAAGAAGAAGAAGAGGAAGAAGAAGAAGGATTTCCATTTGGATGACATCAGGGCCTCTTCCTCGAAGTGCACCGTAAATATATTCACAATCTCTGGTCAGAGTGGGCTGCCTATTGTGACTCCATCTGTTTGCGGGAGGGGGGTGTGCCACGAGTCAGTGAAGTGGGAAAGCTGACCAAGTAATATGTGTGACGTGTCATACCTCGACCGATATTGAGAACAGAATAAAAATTCAGAGGCATTACTTTTCAGCACTCCCATGCATATTCTGTATGCAAGATAAGCTTATGGAGCAGGTTTCTCATTCAGAAATTCTATTTCGGTGTTGATTGTTTACACGAAGACCGTGTTAAGCATAATGGAAGAAGGAGAAATGTTTATCAGCATTCCAGATTTGGCAGTGGCAGGCTCATGGTCTGCTGAGACTCTGGTTTATTGTTTCACTATATTGCTGCTTGCATTGCTCAGAATCTCATTTTGTGCCAACATAGAATTGGTAGGTTCAGGAGGGCCATGCTAAATGCCTTGCAGGGCCTCAGTAGTGCCACCCAACTAGCACCTGAGAGGGCAGACAAGTGTTTGCTCATGCGTACGTGATCCTGCAGTGAAGTTGTGTACATTTAGTCAGGAAGTGGGCTTGTATACAGTGAGACAAGTATCCACACAGACAATGTGATGGCATCTGGAGCAGCACAGACTGTCAAGCCCTTAATGCAGCTCTAGAGAGAGGTGAACTGACAGTGGTGCAACTAACAACAATGCCAGACACAGGAATGGCACTGTGTCATCGTATCAGATGAGTCTCGGTTCTGTAACATCGTCACAATTGATGTACTTGTGTGTGGATTCTCTGATGCCAACAGACCTGGCCAGATTGTACCTGTCATTCCCATGCGGGTCCAGCATGTGATGTGATGGTATGGGGTGCAACTGGATACATGTCACAACCTCTGGTTCACATAGCCAGTAATTTGGACAGCAGCCATTGCATTTGTGTTTTGTTAAGGCCTATCGCTGTGCCGCATTTTCAAGGGCTCCGTGATGTTATCTTTTAACAAGATAATGCAAGACTACACATCACCTGAGCTGTACTGAGCTACCTCGATACAGAGAGTGTTCCACTGTTGCCATATCCAGCATTTTCTTCAAACCTGTCACCTGTGGAGAACATCTGTTCACAGGATGCCAAGAGATGGGTATGCCACCAGTCGCCAGCCACCAGTCGCCAACCACTACAGTTGATGAACTCTGACATATGACATACAGTTGAGTAGCATGAATTAATGTACCCATGGCTGTAATCCAACCTCGATTTGATATCCAGTGTGATGAGAGCTGTTCTGCTGTTCCAGTTTCAATACTGAAATTCATATATTATTTTTATGCTATCCTTACCAGATTGGACTGTGGTGTCATACAGCATAAAATACCTTACAACATGTTGAATCAGTGATGAGAAGTGTAGAACAGCCAGCAGGGGAAAGATGTTGGCAATGCGACAGCTTTTATGTAGAACAGCAGTACAGTGTTTTACAGTGCATAATGCTTCCTCAGATTGAGAACAAAATGTGTGGTTTGCTGTCATCCATTTTCACAAACATAGCCTTGAAAAATAATGTTGACATTACTGTGCATTTCACTCTGAGGCATATTGCACTCTGAGAATGTTCATCGAATTCAGTTACTTTGTATTATATTTCAGTAACAGTGACATAATAGCAAATTGGACTGTATGAGTTTTTATGGATTTTTTTTCCAGAGACACACTACCATTTCTTCAGATTTATTTTATTTGGGTATAAATCCTTTCCAGCATATATGCTGTACACAAAATGTTGAACATAAAATATAGCTATCTGCTGATTTAACATCTTGCTGAGTATACCAGTACAATGTTTTGTTGTAACAAATAGTTCAATGTATTTTACACACTTATAAACTTATTTATACAGTTATAGTAATTTATACCATTACATTAATGTTGTACCTTAATGTTCTGGAAGATGATATTATAAGGAACCTCATACTTTTCCTGGATGATAGAGTTGTCTATAATGAATTATTGCCTGAAAAAGATCTGTACAAATTTGAGTCAGATCATAACATTTCAAATTGGTCCAAAGATGGGCAACTGAGTTTAAGTTTTCAGAAATGTAAATTGGAGCACATCACAAAACAAATAAAAGACAGTATTGTATGACTACATTATCAAATAATCACAGTTTTAATTGGTCAACTCATACAAATATCTGGATGAAATGAAATGGTGACATAGACTCACTTGTAGGCAAAGCAGAATGCAGACTTCAATTCGTTGGTAAGATACTGGAAAATGCAATCAGTCGATAGAGGACATTGCTTACAAAATACTTGTGTGGCCCATTCTAGAATATTGCTTAAGTATGACCCATAACAAATAAGGGTAATGGCAGACATTGAATGTATACAAAATAGTGTAGCATGAATGATCATAGATTTATTTGATGCATGGGAGAGCATCAAGAAGCTACTAAAAATTGGAAATGCCAGACAAGTGAAGATAGACGCCAAATATATGACAAAACCCAACTTATGAAATTTCAGGAACATGTATTAAGCGAGGTATTTAGGGATTATACAATAACCGCATATGTATCACTCCTATAGGGGCCATGAAGGCAAGATTAATTACAGCATGCACAGAACCATTTAAAGAATCATTCTTCCCACACTCCACATGAGCACTGAATGGGGAAAAACCATAATGTGTGGTACAACAATGTACTTTGTCGGACAAACCCACAGTGGTTTATACAGTGTGCATGGAGACATGGAATCAGTTGACAGTAGTGGTAATGGTTCATATTGATTCCCATTTCTCTGTTTCAGTAGGTGATCTTATGCCTCTAATTATTTTTTCATTGCTATCTTAACTTGCATTCTTCAATTCAGTTTATTAACCCTTCTTATCTCTTTGTATTAGGGCAAATGTACAGTTAACTTTTAAGGAATTTGTATTTTCAATTTATCAACTGGAGTTTTGTTTCATATGCAGCAGAAATATTACAAATTATTTGTTTCAGTTTGTTTAGAATAATTTGCTGTTTCACAGGTGCCCTGAAAAAAATAAAAGATCGTGAAAGTGTCTTAATGACAACCGATGGCCTCATATTGACAAGACAGCTGGTTGCCTTACAGAGGGCAGGGCTTGACGGTCTGAACATCTGCTTAGACACCCTGCAGTCCCAATGCTACAACCAGATCACGAGGAGGAAAGGCTGGGAGCGTGCCATGGCTGGCATAGATCTAGCCTTGCAACTTGAATACGACCCTGTGAAGGTATTACTAGTGCAGCTGTCATCGCATGCAGACTTTCATAAGCAAGAGATATAAATCTGTTGTTAAGAATATCAATACAAGAATCACCATTTTAAAGCAGTACGCCCTCGCCCTCGACTCCATCCCCGCTCCCACCCTCACCCCTGTCTCCACACTGCAGCTGAAAGTGAAGGAAGGTATATTAAGACAGAAGAAGTAAATTTTAGCTGAAGATGCTAACAGTTTCGTAGTTTATACAACATAAAAAAGTATGCCTTGCAAGTTTACCAATTAAATATCTTATATTTTCCTCCCAAGAGAGTCTTATGAGACTCAAGATCTTTACAGTTTCTCTTTTTTTCTTTTGTGTCTTTAGTTTAAAATAAGTTTCCTCTATTGTGGTGTTGTTTTGAAAAAAATACTCAATTGTTTGGAAAAATTATTCTTAATTCTGTAGTCACACTTTTGTTGTGTCTAAGTACTACTGGTTTCAGTAGCGAGTACCAGCATCAGTTCATCTTATTATCAAAAATTTCTTTGCAAAATAAAAGCTGACCACTGTGGCCGAGCGGTTCTAGGCACTTCAGTCCGGAACCATGCTGCTGCTACGGTCGCAGGTTCGAATCCTGCCTCAGGCAGGGATGTCCTTAGGATAGTTAGGTTTAAGTACTTCTAAGTCTGGGGGACTGATGACCTCAGATGTTAAGTCCCATAGTGCTTAGAGCCATTTGAACCATTTTGCAAAATAAAAAGCTTCTGTACAACTGCAAACTAGACATACCATTTTCAGGGTGCAGTTCACATCTATTGAAAGCACAACAGTGACCTTTACTTTTAGTAGATAAGACACCTACTGGGGTAAGTGACTTGATGAATGCACACAAGAAGTTGTCATTTATTCCATATGTAGCTGCCATGCAGAATCATATTTTGTATTAGTTTGTCCTTACTCTTCCAAAAGGTTAAACCTTGTCTCTGCAGCCACAGCTTCCTCTCTTCAGCAGTTGTTTTCATCTCCATGTGTGAAGAAAATCCCATTCATTGATCATATTGTTTAAGTAGGATGTTCTCAGTCATCCCCTTGTTTTCTTACCTATGATCTTGCCTTCCGAAATGTTTTTTAAAAGATTATCATCTCCAGTTAAGTGTCCAGTGTATTTTGCTTTGCTCTGGCCTATAACTTTCAGTGGTTCCTTCTTCTCTCCTATTTCCTTTAATTTTTCTGTCAATGCAGCTAGTTCTTGTACTTCTCCTCCAGAACCACATTTCAGCAGGTTTGAGGTGAGCTTCCTTTGGCTTTTCTAATGTACAGATTTTGCATCTGTGTGTCAGAACACTCCACACAAAGGTCTTTACAAATATTTTCTTAATGTGGGAGCTGATATGTTTATTCAGTTGCAGCTTCTTCTTATTTTGGAAGGAGCTCTTCACCTGTGCTATTCTTTTCTTGAATGCCTTGAAATATTGATTGTTTTCTTGCAAAATGCTACTGAGATAGTGAATTTCAGTTCCTTTCTTGAGTTGCTCATTGCCTGTTCTTGTGTCAGTCCTGCCTCCACCTCCTTTCTTGTTTGTAGCCATAACTTTTGTCTTCTTTGTATTCATTTTTAGCTTTAGTTTTACCATTTCTTGATTTAAGGCCTGAAACATTTTATTTAGTTCCTACTCTGATTTACTATTGTGATGTCGTCAATCTGCAGTGTATATGCATGCAATTAAATTTCCATATCGACATCATGCTCCAAAAACCACCTAACTGTGTGTGACAGGGGGTACGTCTCATGCCACCAACTGACCCCCTCTGCCTTGTTCCACTTGTGAACAGTGTTTGGGAAGAATGACTGTCAGTACGCTTCTGTATTATCTCTAACTTCTCAAATTTTCTTCTCGTGATCATTTCGTGAATTGTATATGAGAGAAACTATTATGTTGTCAGACTCTTCTCGGAAACTACTCTCTCGAAACATGGGTAGTAAATCTTTCCGTGATGCACAACTGCTCTCTTATGGCATCTACCGCTGGAGTTGCTGAGCATCTCTGTAATGATCTCACAGTGACTAAATGATTCTGTGACAAAACACTCCGCACTTCATTGGATCTTCTTTCTCTCTTCTGTCAGTCGTACTGGGTAAGGACACAGGGGTAATTTACATTCACTTAAGATTCTTCCTGTGGATGTTAGTCTGGCATCTGCTTTTCTATTGCTGTTTTGTGTGATCATTCCACTTTAAGGTTGCTCTGAATAGTTACTTCTAGATATTTTATGGTAGATTCTGTTTCCAGCAATTTGTCATTAATAGTGTAGTTGTACAGTATTGGATTTCTTTTCCTGTGTGTGTGTGTGTGTGTGTGTGTGTGTGTGTGTGTGTGTGTGTGTGTGTGTGTGTGTGTGTGTGTGATATGTTACATTTATTTATGTGCAGGGTCAACTGCCAGAGCCTGCATCATTCACCAATCCTTTGCAGGTCATTGTGCAAATTGATACTGTCTTCTGTTGTTGACACTTTCTTATGGACAAGTGTAATACCTGTGAACAATATTAAGGAGCCTCTGACACTTTCTACTGGATCATTTATATACATTGTAAATGTAATGGCCCTATCACATTTCCTTGGAGTATTCCAGAAATTACCTTTTGATTCTTGTCATCTTTTCTTTGTTGTTGTTATTACTTCCTTGATGAACATATTAAGGAAGTAAGGTGATAGAAGGCACCCGTCTCTCACTGCCCTTCTGGTTTTCCTTCTTTCATATCCGGTTCAGTACTCTGACTTTTGTATATACTCAAAATTAATCATCTGTCCTTCCAGTTTGGACATTACTTTAAGGAATGATGATATAATGGTAATCTGTTTATTAAACAATATTTTAATGATACACTATGCTTTCTGATCATATAGTGGCTTGATGATGGAATTTGATACTGAAATTAGTAATCATTAGACAAAATAAAAGTGAAGCTATAATAAAAGAAAGTAATATTTTGGATCATGTCAGTCGTTGTTCCAAACAACTGCACGTCAGGAATAGGTTCAAATGGCTCTGAGCACTATGCAACTTAACTTCTGAGGTCATCAGTCGCCTAGAACTTAGAACTAATTAAACCTAACTAACCTAAAGACATCACACACATCCATGCCCGAGGCAGGATTCGAACCTGCGAACGTAGCGGTCACTCGGTTCCAGACTGTAGCGCCTAGAACCGCATGGCCACTCCGGCTGCCTAGGAATAGGTACTAAATTATTTGTCCGCTGATGACCTCACAGCTTAGAACACTAAAAAACAAATGTTAATTGTTTGTTATGTGCCCTGGTAGAGTGTACAACTGTTTACAGTTCACAATTGGTTGTTGGAGCTTGGGCGTTACTCACATAGTGTATTTGGTGCACAGTGCAGAAAAAGGCAGTGTCCAGAAAAGTAAACAAATGTAAAGGCAAAAGTTTCATGACAGGATGTTGTGTCACCATACTTGGAAGACAATTATAGCCAAAGACAGAAATTTAAAGGAACTGGCTCATTTGAGCTGTGGAGACCTAGTCGAGGATTCTCAATAGATAATTGTTAGCACAGTAGAATTTATAAAGAGACAATGTCAGTTCATGTGAGGGAAGGTTGATTGGTAAGTACCTATCAGCTTTCTCATAAAACTCACAATTTGAAGAATACACATCAAGGAAAAGGTAGAAGTCCAACAGTGTCAAATCTAGACAATAATATCGATCATCCAACAGTTTTGCAAAATCCCCAGTTGTACTTACTTTACTTACTTACTTACTAACTTACTCAGATTTGCTGTGTACCATACAAGGAACTGGTTTCCACTAGTTCACTCGATCAGCTGCCAAGTTCTCACCTTCCTCCAAGTTTGTGTCCATGCATTGAAGATTCATTGCAAAAGTTCCAGGTGTTAAAAGGTCTTCCTGTACATCTGTATCAGTCCATTGATTTCCACAACAGTGTTGATTTTGGGATTCTTCCACCTTACATGTGTAGAACATAACCTGCAATCTTCAGTCTTCTTTCAACAATAATTTTGTGCAGGCTGTGTAGACCTCGTATTCTCAGCACTACATCGTTTGTAACTTGGTCGGGTTAACATCTTCAGAATTCATCTCTAGCATTGTTGGTGAAAAATATGGAGACTGTGTGCTGATTTTAATGACATTTTCCAAGTCTCACAAATATAAACAATAAAGGAGTACAGGCAAAGCTTTGTTGACATATTACAGACCTAATTGCCATATGGACTGATTTTCCAGTTCTGCTGGTGATTTCTGCATCTGTGACCTCATTATTACATATAATGCTACCGAGATATGGCAATCTGTCAACATCTTGTAGTATCTTCTATTGCACTGTAATCGGGGAAGAGACGAGTAATTTCCACTTACTTTGCACATTCTGTTTGCCTTATCTCTATTAATTTTCAGCCGTACACAATAGGGCATTTAATGAGAAAGCAGATAAAAATTAACTTGATGCCTTCCAAGGTGACGGTCTCTACTAAGTCTCTACTCCTTCAAGTCTGACTATGTAAGTGTAGACCAGAGATGGTTTAAATTCAGAGAAATAGTATCGACATCAATTAAGAGATATATACCAAATAAATTGAATGGATACCAAATAAATTAAAAGGGTGGTGCACAAAATATGTCAAAACTCAGCTGCAGAAGCAATGAAAAAAAGCATGTCAAAATTTAAAAGAATGCAAAATCTCTAAGATTAGCGATGTTTTACTGAAGCTCGAAACTTAGGGTGGGTTTCAGTGGAAGATGTGTTTAATAATTCCCATAGTGAAACTTCGTTTTGAAATCTGGAAGAAAATCCAAAGAGTTTCTGGTTGAATGTATAGTACACCAATGGCAAGACACAACCAATACCTTCACTGCGCAATAGCTGTGGTAATGTTACTGATGACAGTGCTACTAAAGCAGAGTTACTAAACACGGATTTCTGAAATTTCTTCACCAAAGACAACAAAGTAAATATTGCAGTATTCAAATCAAGAACAACTGCAACTGTGAGTAACTTAGTAGTAGCTCTCCTCAGTGTCATAAACCATTTATGTTTCTTTCAGAGAATGTTGATACAATAGCTCCATTAGAAATCATATATAGCCGCTCATTTGATAAAGATCCATACCTAGAGACTTAAAAGTTGCTCAGGTCACACCAATGCTCAAGAAAGAAAACAGGAGTAATCTACTAAATAACAGACTCATATCACTAAAGTTGATTTGCATTAGGATTTTGGAACATATATTGTGTTTGAATATTTTGAATTATCTCAAAGGTAATGATTCATTGATAAATAGCTAAGATAGATTCAGAAATATCGACCTTTTAAAACACAGCTAGCTCTTTAGTCACACAAAGTAATAAGTGCTGTCGACTGGGGATCTCAAATTGATTCCATATTTGTAGATTTCCAGAAGACTTTTTGAAACAGTTCCTCACAAGCATTTTCTAATCATATTGTGTGCCTATGGAGTATTGTCTGAGTTGTACAACTGGATGTGTGGTTTCCTGTCAGAAAGGTCACAGTTCATAGCTATTGATGGAAAATCGTCAAGTAAAACAGAAGTGATATCTGACATTCCTCAAGGAAGTGTTATAGAGCACCTGCTGTTGCCGATCTACATTAACAATTTAAGAGAGAATCTGAGCAGTCCTCTTAGATGATGCTATCATTTACAGTCTCGCAAATCATTTACTGTCTTGTAAAGTGATCAGATGATCAAAATGAACTGCAAAATGATTTAGGCTACCTATCCATATGATGCAAAAAGTGGTAACTGACCTTAAATAAAAATTTTTATGTCATCTGCACGAGTAGTAAAAGGCATCTACTAAATTTTGTTTACATGATAATTCACACAGATCTAAAGGCTGTGAAGTCTACTGAATACTTAGGAATTACATTTACAAATAACTTAAATTGGAATGCTCGCATAGATAATGCGGTGGCAAAGCAAACAAAATACTGTGATTTAATAGTAAAACATTTAGAAGATTAGGATTACTAAAGAGACTATCTACAACTATACTTGTCTGTCCTCTTTTGGAGTATTCTGCATGGTGTGGGATCCTTACCAGATAGGACTGACAGAGGACATCATTTAAAAGTTCAAAGAAAGGCAGCTCATTTTGTATTATTGGGAAACAGGAAAGTGCATGCCACAGATATCACATGTGAATTGGGGTGGCAGTCATTAAAGCAAAAGCATTTTGCTGGAGCAGGTTCTTAAAATTTCAATCATCAACTTTCTCCTCCGAATGTGAAAATATTTTGTTAGAGCCCTCTTACATAGGGAGAAATGATCATTGTAATGAAATAAGAGAAATCAGAGCTTGTACGGAAGTATTGAAGTGTTTGTTTTTCCTCAAATGCTGTAGGGGAGTGGAATGGTAGATAAATAGGTTGAGGGTGGTTCTCTGAACCCTCTGCCAGCATTCAATTGTGAATTACAGACTAGTCATGCAGATATAGATAATGTAGATAGGCTTTCAATATTGTGCACCGATTCTCTAATTTTATACATTGCTCAAATACTTTCGTGGCGCTTTGGAGTGACCCCTTTAAAATAAAAATTTACCAGTCTTCTTAATATGTATTTTGGTAATGAGGTTGATAAGAAGTTACAACAATACTTTCTTATTACTCCCCAGTTTTGGGTTTTATTAATGAACAAAATCGCCGCAGTGTTCCATAACAATTACGGGTTGAAGTTTCCTGCTGATGGAACCAATATGATTTTCTGTGTTTCTGAGCATACAGGTTGTGTACGCTGTTTGGAGTCTGGTGTATGCTGAATCAAATGTTTTTATTGTTGTGATCTTCCATCTGAAGATTGGTTTCATGGAGTTGCCCATGCTAGCCTATCCTGTGTGACCCTCTTCACCTCTGCGTAACTACTACAGCGTACAATAACTTGAACTTGTTTACTGCAGTCAGTTTTTGGTCTCCTACAGTTGTTACCCCCATTATATTCACAGATGACCACATATTGTGGAAATTGCATATTGTAATGTAGGATGCAATAATAACGTACGGAAAGTTTCTGTTGAAAATTACGAATTATTTAGGAATAAAGCAGATGGCTCACCAAAAGGCAGAAGCACTGTCTCATTGATAGGCACACAAACAAAAGGTTTGTAGAATGAGATTTTCACTGTGCAGTGGAGTGTGCACTGATATGAAACTTCGTGGCAGATTAAAAGTGTGTGCCGGACTAAGAGTCAAACTTGGGACCTTTGCCTTTTGTGGGCAAGTGCTCTACCATCTGAGCTATCCATGCATGACTCACGACCCGTACTCACAGCTTTACTTCCACCAGTACCTCGTCTTCTACCTTCCAAGCTAAAAGGTACGTTGCTTGGCGAGCTTCCAGAATGCACTTTCTTTTTCTAGCTGTAGGGAAAACATGCGCGCGCGTGCACACACACACACACACACACACACACACACACACACACACACACACTCACTCACATGCACATGCATGTCTCCTTATGTTGTGGTCGCTCAACTGCCAGCTCTTTACTGGCCCATGGTGAGTGTTCTGGAGTGAGGTGGGGCTTTAGAGTGGGGTAGGATGGGGTGGGTTGAGGCAATGTGAGGGATGGAGAGAGATGGGAGGGGTTTGGAGGGCAGCATTTAGTGGCTCGTGGGAGAGTGGGGAGCCATCTGTGGGCTATCTAGGGGTGCAGGTAGAGGGGTCAGGCGACAGACAGCTGGGCACTCATAGACTAGGGTGTGACGTGAGATAACAGCACACAACTAGCTGATTGGGAAGGGAGGAGAGGGGGGGGGGGGGAGGGGTGGGGCAGGGGCGTGTGTGTGTGTGGGGGGGGGGGCAGGGGGGCTGGTAGTTAACTTGGATTTAGGCCAGGAAGCAAAGGATGTGCTGTAAGTATGGCTACGAAAGTTGAGTATTCTTAAATAAGATCAGCTGGTGGCAATGTATTGGAAAGTAACTGGCACACAAAGTGCAATTTTGGCTCCTTTTTCTTTGTGAATTTTAAATAGTCTGCAGAGCAAATTGAATTAGGAGGATCAGGCATTTGTGTGGGTCAAGGAAAGTAAATTGTAGAGCCAGATAAAAGGCGCGCAAGACAGGAGGGATACTACTGCTCATCACTGCTGTATCGTGCTACTAGTACATGTCAGTGTGAGTGCACCGAGAGTGGTGTTGCCGTACATGCGTCTTTAAATTGGTCACCCACTGATCATTGCAGGCTGGCTGCTGGATTCTGTCTCTGGGAGCCAAGCGTGTGGCGCGGTCGCTGCCATGCCATCTGCTGGTGACTCGCACATATATTAGTGTGGAACAGTGCTGACTGATTCTCTGTGTGATTCTAGTTTGTAATGTGCACATCAGTGTTCTGTGCCTTGTTGAGTCCTTAGAGGCATATTGTTCGGAGGTTATTATTAAAGCCATATTTGTGTGACTTGGATCACACTTCAGTATTACTTGGTTATTACATCACCACAAACATATGGACCGGGAATGTACATGCTTTGACAGTTTGCTACGTCTCTCTCTTCTAGGACTGACATGGTAGCTGCCTTGCATTTCTTAATGACTCTGACCTTGTCAACCACAAACCGAATCTTAGTACAGTCATGATTTCCCTGAAGAGATTACATGACAGCAGAGACTTGTAAAATT
This sequence comes from Schistocerca serialis cubense, assembly GCF_023864345.2. Lineage (NCBI taxonomy): Eukaryota > Metazoa > Arthropoda > Insecta > Orthoptera > Acrididae > Schistocerca > Schistocerca serialis. Next base: position 23,262,377 of record NC_064643.1, read on the forward strand.
GTGTTACTCATTTCTCTAGCCAGTGAAGATTCATTCTGTACCTTCAGATACGGTGTCATGTAGGAGTAGAACAGCAAGAAATACGTAGCTCCTCTAACCGTAATGACAGTTTATCACCTCCCAACACTACATGTGCCAATGTTTCAGTGCATTTTTGAATATGTTTGTTAACAGATTCATCAACACAACAAAAATTTACGATCTCAGTAGCATCTTATTTCTTAACTCATACTTTACTATTCATCAGAATCTTCATCGCTGCTCTTTGATTCGTCAGAGCTCCCTGCCATACTTTGTTTTATTTCATAGTCAGAATTAGGTGAAATACCACCTACCGTATTTACTCAAATCTAAGCTGCACTCAAACCTGAAAAATGAGACTCGAAATAAAGACAGGAAAAAAAAAAAAAAATTCCCGAATCTAAGCCGCACCTGAAATTTGAGACTCGAAGTTCAAGGGCAGAGAAAAGTTTTAGGCTGCACCTCCAAATCGAAACAAAGTCGGTCCATTGTAATATGAGACACAATTTAGGTCGAATGAATGACGATACAGCTACAGTAGTTTGGTTTGAGTCGTAAGCTTAGCACTTAAGCTTTACCAGGTAGCCTTTGCTATGCGTCAGGCCCTCCGTCCGTATTTATACTGGTACCCTTCCTTTTTCACGTGCTTCGTCTGGTTTGAATCAATTGCTTATTTTGCTTTGATCTGATAAGTGCCGTTTTCCTTGTTATAGGCGTTTATGTCACTCTAAGCTGAAAATACATTACTGTACTGTGTCATGCATTGTTTGTCGCATTCTGATAGTGCGTGTTTGCGGCCTGTCGTCGCTCACGGCATGTCTTGCTTTTATGCACGCTACCACCGCCTACAATTTAAAAAAAAAAAAAAAAAAAAAAAAAAAAAAGAGAGGGAAATCATCTCATTAGCGAAACAATGGCAAGAGACTATTTGTTGTTACTTACACTGCTGCTTTCTTTGATAATGATCAACAAGAACCAAATAATAGACTGTGTATGATAGAACATGTTCTGAACGAGAGTTAGGCGAAAATTTATCTCCGTTTGAAAATCTTTGCGGCCGCTTCTTTAGTACATCAAATTCTGCACAGAAATTAGAGTCATCTTAGATTTAAAAATCTAGTCAGTTGCCGTGCTTCAGTTCTGACTGTATCACTATTAGGCATAAGAATAATACGAATATAAACATGACATGATACGTATATTCTTCCACATTTGCTGTTGTCTCACTCTAGTTTCGTAGTTTATTAGGCAGACAGGATTTAAATAAGATAGCAGCAAACACGAAAGAATACGTGGCAACATGTTTATATTCGTATTACTCTTATGATGAAGAGAATACTGCATGTGATTCACATTTCATCAGGTTCCTATAAGCAACCATCTCTTCTCACAGGTAGGAAAAAATTCAGAACATAGAGTTGGCCATATTGACAAACATCCGAAACAGTCTTGCCAGTCGGATTTTCGTAATACATTGAAGTTCTGCTACATTCGAAGATGAACAATACGGAATTTATATTTACTTCGTTGGATAATGTATGAAAATCGTCTTCCACCTTTTTTTTTTAATTTATTTACTGACGCAGAGGTTTTGGCGCAAGTATTTATCTTTGTGCCTACGAAGCATGCCTGTGTAGGGCTACATATATTCGACGGCAAAAGTTAGTTGTGGCAGCACCTACCGACATTTTTCAGAACTTCCACTTGCTTTGCACTCGATTCTAAGCTGCAGGCGGTTTTTTGGATTACAAAAACCAGAAAAAATGCGGCTTACATTTGAGTAAATACGGTACATCCTCTCCTTTGGATTCAACTTCTTAAGTATTATCTTTCAAGTCAACACCTGCTAATCTGTGAGACCGAAATGATGAGCCATACTACTCTATTTCACTGTGCCTGTTTGTTTCATTTGTATAACATTTTATTCCATCATAGATGCTGCACTTACAGTTTCATATATGCATTGCAGCAGCAGACACAATAAAAGTAGCAATCAGCAGTGCTTAGTTTGTGAATGGGTAAAAAATATGCCGTTGTCCCAGTTCCACATATCCCCAAAATTTGATTCTGCCAAATTCTGTACTCTCTGAAATCGAATGTTTAATCCAAAGATGAAAGTGAACAAGTTTGATGCAGTATTGCTAATATTGTTTATTACTCATCTTGCTGGATGAAGTGCATACTGTGTCCTTTCTGAAAGGTTTGCAGAAGTAATGCACATACCAGTTTTCTAAAAACTTACATTGAGATTGTGCTCTCCTTCCTCTTGTACAAATTAGTAGAGCCCTTCGGATTACTCCACAATATGCCTCTTGGCAAGGTGGTAACGACAGTATTATGAAAAGGATAGATTGGCACTCACTGTATAGTGTAGATGTTGTGTTGCAGGCAGGGGGAAAAAAAAAAAAAAAATACACCACCCATTAAACACGTAAGCTTTTGGTGCAAACCTCCCCCCCCCCCCCCCCTTCCCACACACACACGCACACACACACTCACACACACACACACACACACACACACACACACACACACTCACACACACACACACACACATGCGCGCAAATGCAGATCACACATACATGACCACGGTCTCTGGCTGCTAGGGCCAGACTGGGAGCAACTGCGCATCATGGGAGAAACAACAGTCATATGTGTGTGTGTGTGTGTGTGTGTGTGTGTGTGTGTGTGTGTTTTGTCCACTTACGAAGAAGACTTTCTGATCGAATGCTTACGTGTTTAGTAGTCTTTTTGTTGTGCTTGTCTGTGACCTAACATTTCCTGTGTACAGTGAATAGCAATGTATCTTTTTTATAATATGGTCATTATTCCAGCCTAGATTTTCTATTGTTTGTTTCCTTTTAAGACCTTATAGAGACAGTTACTGACAATTTCTTTTTTCTTATTGGAGAAAAGTAAAACCATATGGGGGCAGACGTAGATTGTGAATGAATATGGAATAGAGTATTTTTATTCTCCCTGTATGCAGTGTCAATATCGTCACCTCACACACTTCATTTCTGGCAGCACCTCCTCCTCAACACATGACTGTCCCCCACCACCTCACCATAGTCTTCAAGTTACATCCTATAGCACTTCTGGGTGGACAAATAGATGAAGGATGTAGTTTAAAACAGTATAACTAAACTTAAAAGCCGAACTGCCCTTTTATAGAGACTGCCATCATTATTTAAACATACTAAACAACATCAAAACAGTCAAAAGAAATTGTTTTTCAAAAGAGCAGAAAATTGTAGTGAAATTCATGAAAGGATTGCTTTAAATTGTTATATCTTAAATCTGTCAGCATTTCCCAAGATTTTCTGGCTTAATTAAGACTAGGTCATGCCACCACAGTGGTCAAACAGTGGACTTGCCTTCGAGAGGACAACGGACCCGAGTCCCATCGGGCCACCAAAATTTGGGTTTTCCTTGATTTCCCTAAATGATTTAAGACAAATTCTGGGATGGTTCCTTTGAAAAAGATGACATTCAGCTGAGGAAGCTACACAGTGCTGGTGGAAGCACGAGTATTTCAGAGCACACCATCCATTGCACATTGTTAAACATAGGGCTCTGCTGCAGACAACCCCTGTATGTTCCCATGTTGACAACACAGTTGAATTACAATTTCTGTGGCTCAGGAGCATTGAGATTGGGCAGTGAATCAATAGAAATGTGTCATCTGGTTGAATCATTCGAGTTTCGCATTACACCTGCGTGACGGTTTTGTGCACATACACTGTCAACAGAGTGAATTGGTGCTTGAAAGGTGCACTTTGCTACAGACTTAGGCCAGTGGGAGCAATATTATGCTATGGAGGACATTCACCTGGTCTTCTATGGGTCCTGTGGTAGTAACTGAAGGCTCCATAACAGCTTTGTTCTGTGTGAACATTATTGTGCACTGTCCGCACCCTGTCCCTAATGAAGGTGACATGTTTCAACAATATGACTTTCAGTGTCACGAGGCCAGAATCAAATTCACCCCTTCTGAATCTGATGGAATACATCTGCAATGCTATCAGATACCAGTTCTGCACCCAGAAACCACTGATCTGCAATTTATGGGAATTACATGACCTGTGCTTAGACATGCGGTGCTGCATAATGCTGGGAACATACCTCACATAATGCTGGGAACATACCTGAAATTTGTTGAACTTGTCCCACACAAAATCACTGCTGTATTGTGTTCCAACAGTGGACAAACACATTATCAAACAGGAGGTCATAGTGTTTTGTCTCATCAGTTTATATATTCAATGCTTGAATGAAAGGTGTGCTCTTTTCCTTTTTTCTGCCATTGCGTGTATGTGTAAAGCAGGATGTTCTACCATTTGGGCTTGTTTATATGATGGCTGTCAGTATTACCACCTGCACAGATACTAAATGCTCCTTTTGTGAAGACCTTTTATCTTGAGAACACTTTCAACTTTGTTTCACAAATGGCAGCACAGTTTCATGTAATAGTTAAAATAATACCTTCAGCAAAAGATGTGTGCGTTGGAGTGGGGAAAAAGATTGGAGATGTATGTAGTTTAATTTTCATAAATTGTTAAGAAGGTTAACAGCTTGGCATGCTAAGATAAATTCAGACATTCTCTAAAAAGAGAGAAAAAGATTAATTTAACAGAATCAGTGAGGTATACAAATATAACAACAGACTTGTAGAACCATTATTTTGTAGGTTAGATTAGATTAGATTCAGCTTTTGTTCCAAGACCCAAAACATGAGACGATTCTCATGGGTGAGTAACATGCCAGAAAGTATAACATAAAAAATATAAAACATTTGAATACCCTGATCATTTGTCAGGAGATTGTCAAACTAGGTGAATACAATACAAACTGGAACAGCTAATATTTTCAGAATTGATACGCTGTCAGACTGAAACATCGTTATGCACTATTAATAAATTTATCAAACAAAAAGTACATAATCTTGACTGTTATGGCAAAGTGCTCTCAGAACTGAAATCTAACAGACATTCTTATTTAAGCTGGCCTAACAGCCACTGTTAAGATATTCATCTATAGAGTAGGATGAGTTATCTATCAAAAAGTCTTTCAAACTCTGTTTAAACCATGCTTTATCTGATACCAAGTTTTTAATGGTGTCTTTCTTCCACAGATAAATTGTGTTGTAATGCGAGGTTTTAATGAAAATGAAGTGTGCAGTTTTGTGGAGTTAACAAAAGAGAAAAATGTTGATGTAAGATTTATCGAGTACATGCCTTTCAGCGGCAACAAATGGAATGATGGGAAGATGGTCTCATTTTGTGAAATGCTCCAAATAATTAGAAAGCAGTGGCCTAATTTTGATCCTCTTCCCAATGGGCCCAATGATACCTCAAAGGTACGTGCAGTATTACGTATGAACATACATTGAAAATAATTTAATGTTTATGACTTACTACCAATCACAAGAATACTTCACATCTGCTGGTGGTATGAGAGATGGACTGGTTTAGTTACATATTTCTCATCCCATTCAGTAAGTCTGTCCTGGCCTGGGTTTCTCTGCAGCTTTTCTGCAACTCTCCCCATTTCCTAAACCTTGACAATCCTTTTCTTTCTTCCCTTTTCCTTCCCCTTATTGTTTCTGCCAGAAGAAGAAGCCACTGGCTCCGAAAGCTTACACATTTCCATAACTTTAAGGGAAGTTAGAAGGGGAAAACATTCTTTTTCACTTTTTCGGGTTTTTAGCTGATTATAAAATTTGCCATTTTCCAAATAAAATGATATGTATATTACTTATAAACTTGCGTGAGAAGTATTTTATTTTATTTTCTAAAATATAATCTACACCAGTTGAAAATGTTAAAATTTTTACATGCATTACTTCAAGACCTAATAAAATCGGTAATTTTTTATATACAGGGTAGTCCATTGATCGTGACCGGGCCAAATATCTCACGAAATAAGTGTCAAACGAAAAAACTACAAAGAACGAAATTTGTCTAGCTCGAAGGGGGAAACCAGCTGGCGCAATGGTTGGCCTGCTATAAGGCGCTGCCATAGCTCAAACTGATATCAACTGTGTTTTTTAAAATAGGAACCCCATTTTTTATTACATATTCGTGTAATACATAAAGAAATATGAATGTTTTAGTTGGACCACTTTTTTCAGTTTGTGATAGATGGCACTGTAAAAGTCACAAACATATGTCTCATAATTTTAGACGAACAGTTGGTAACAGGTAGGTTTTTTAAATTAAAATACAGAACCTAGGTACATTTGAACATTTTATTTCGGTTGTTCCAATGTGATACATGTACCTTTGTGAACTTATCATTTCTGAGAACGCATGCTGTTACGGCGTGATTACCTGTGAATACCACATTAATGCAATAAATGATCAAAATGATGTCTGTCAACCTCAATGCCTTTGGCAATACGTGTAATGACATTCCTCTCAACACTGAGTAGTTTGCCTTCCGTAATGTTCGCACATGCATTGATAATGTACTGACGCATGTTGTCAGGCATTGTCGGTGGATCACGATAGCAAATATCCTTCAACTTTCCCCACAGAAAGAAATCCGGGGACGTCAGATCCGGTGAACGTGCGGGCCATGGTATGGTGCTTTGATGACCAATCCACCTGTCATGAAATGTGCTATTCAATACTGCTTCAACCGCACGCAAACTATGTGCCGGACATCCATCATGTTGGAAGTACATCGCCATTCTGTCATGCAGTGAAACATCTTGTAGTAACATTGGTAGAACATTACGCAGGAAATCAGCATACATTGCACCATTTAGATTGCCATGGATAAAATGGGGGCCAATTAACCTTCCTCCCTTAATGCCACACCATACATTAACTTGCCAAGGTCGCTGCTGTTCCACTTGTCGCTGCCATCGTAGATTTTCCGTTGTCCAATAGTGCATATTATGGCGGTTTAGGTTACCGCTGTTGGTGAATGATGCTTCATCGCTAAATAGAACACATGCAAAAAATCTTTCATCGTCTCGTAATTTCTCTTGTGCCCAGTGGCAGAACTGTTCATGACATTCAAAGTCATTGGCATGCAATTCCTGGTGCATTGAAATATGGTACCTGAGCAATCAATGTTGATGTAGCATTCTCAACACCGACGTTTTTGAGATTCCCAATTCTCGCGCAATTTGTCTGCTACTGATGTGTGGATTAGCTGCCCCAGCAGCTGAAACACCTACTAGGGCATCATCATTTGTTGCAGGTCATGGTTGATGTTTCACATGTGACTGGACACTTCCTGTTTCCTTAAATAATGTAACTATCCGGCGAATGGTCCCGACACTTCAATGATGTTGTCCAGGATACCGAGCAGCATACATAGCACACGCCCCTTGGGCATTTTGATCACAATAGCCATACATCAACACGATACCGACCTTTTCCGCAATTGGTAAATGGTCCATTTTAACACGGGTAATGTATCACGAAGCAAATACCGTCCGCACTGGCGGAAAGTTATGTGATACTACATACTTATATGTTTGTGACTATTACAGCAGCTGGCCAAAGTGGCCGAGCGGTGCTAGGCGCTACAGTCTGGAAACGCACGACCGCTACGGTCGCAGGTTCGAATCCTGCCTTGGGCATGGATGTGTGTAATGTCCTTAGGTTAGTTGGGTTTAAGTAGTTTTAAGTTCTAGGGGACTGATGACCTCAGAAGTTAAGTCCCATAGTGCTCAGAGCCATTTGAACCATTTTTGACTATTACAGCTTCATCTATCCCAAAGTGAAAAAGTGGTCCAGCTAAAACATTCACATTTCTTTACGTACTACATGAATATTTAATAAAAAATGGGGGCTCCTATTTTTAAAAAAATGCAGTTGATATGAGTTTGACCTATGGCAGTGCCATTTAGCAGGCCAACCATAGCGCCATCTGGTTTCTCCCTTCAAGCTAGATGAATTTCGTTCTTTGTAGTTTTTTCATTTCATGCTTATTTCGTGAGATATTTGGCCCGGTCACTATCAATGGACTACCCTGTAGAAAGCTGTGGATTGCTGTGTTATAAAGGTTAAATTATGTGTTTGCATTGGTAGCACTGTCAAAAATAGTATCGTATCTTTTCATAGTATAAACATGCTTTGTATATCAAAGTGCTAACGTTTTTCCAAGGAGAAGTGATGAATAGACTGGTAAATCTCTCAAAAAGTATGACTCCAAAATGAAGTGTTTTTAAGAAATGTGGGTTTCATGGTAATAAATTTTTGAATAAAGAGAAACATTGTGTTCAGCATGTGGTGTGTGAAGTTGCAGACAATGAAATACTGGCAAACTCATGAGTATCTAGCGAAACACCCATTAGTGCTTCGAAGATTAAAATAAAACATAGTGATAACACAGTTATCTCAAAACAAAACTCATGTAAACGGTAGGTTAGGTTATATTCTGATACATTTACACATCCTAACAGGGGTGTTATGTGAATGTGTGTGCTGTATGTATGTGGAGGGCCAGTTAGTTTACATGAAGACATTGAGGTATCAAATGGACTAGCCAGGAAACTTACCATTAATTCTGCCATTTGTAAATACACTCATTCATTTTGGAATTCTGATAAGTGTAAAGATAATTATTTTGACATAAATGTTAGGTGGTTTTATGGATTGAGAGCTATTGGCAAAGGACACACTGCAGCAGAAACAATGTGTGTCGTGATGTATATGCCACGCCCACTTTGTAAAATGGACAAGTATGCAGGATTTATTGGAGCTGCTGTGAAATCCACTGCATGTGAGTCAATTAAGGGTGCTACAAATGAAGCTGCTGAAATAATCGATGGTATGATTGTCATATCAGTAGCTTTTGGGGCACTTGGTAGAAGCGCAGCTGCAGTTCTAAGAATTCTGTTGCTACAGTGACCAGTGTTGATACTGGAAAGCTAATAGATTTCCAGATTTTAACCAAACATTGTTATAAGTATAAATCAGGGAATGAAGAAGGGCATATCTGTGACAGAAATTATGAAGGACAACTAGTCGTACGGAGGCCTGTGCAGCTGTTGAAATTTATAATCGATCTGTAAACTAAAGGGGAGTGTGTTACACTAAGTTCTTAGGTTATGCAGACTCAAATGCATATAACAGTGTAGTAGCCACTCAGCCTTATGGTGAGAAGCTTATCACAGAACTGGAATGTGTTGCTCATGTCCAGAAGAGGATGGATACCAGATTGAGGAAGTTGAAACAAAGTTTGAGAGACAAGAAACTTTCAGGTGGTAAGACCATAAGAAGCAGGCTGACAGACAACATGATTGATGAACTACAACAGTATTATGAGATTGCCATTAGAAATAATACTGAGGATTTGTTGAAAATGAAGCAGGCAGTATGGGCTACCTTCTTCCAGAGACTGTCAGCTGATGATAAACCAGTACACCATCTTTGCCCTCCTAGATCTGGTTCATGGTGCAATTACCGCAATGCCCAGTACTCAAACAGGTCATACAGCCATAAACATTCTATCCCAGCAGCAGTTGTGGATATCATAAAACCTGTTTACAGAGACCTGGCAATCCTGAATTATTGAGGAAGTGTCTGCATTGTCAGACTCAAAATCCCAGTGAGTCGTTCAATAATCTTATTGTGTCAGTGTCGTTGTAACTGCCATCTGCGTCACGTCTGCTGTGCAGCGAGCTATGCTAATTGAAGTATTAACTCTATTTTTCTTACTTGTCACTTCCTTTTCTGTGTGTTTTTGCTTTTAGGAAGCTTTAATTGTCGGGTGCTAGTAATAGTGTTCCATAGATTTCGTGTTTGTTTTGAATACAGTCAGAGAGAGTCCGTTTAGTCAGCCATAGTGCCAGTAGTGCTAGTGTTTGTTTTCAATACAGTCCAGAGACAGGTAGTGCTATTTTCATTGTTTTCCACAGGAAGTGTCTAGTAACCACAGTTTAGTCAACTATCAGCCACCTTTAGTGAATTAGCAGTCTAGTTATAAGTTGATTAACTCTCTACAGTAAATTGATTTCTTATGATGGATAGGATGTGTGACTGCTGTGTACGGACACAGGAGGAGCTGGCCACTGTTCGCAAACAGCTGAATGTGTTGAAGCCGCGGTTAGCCATCTTCAGGCTGCTGCCTCAGAGTGTTGCGGCAGTGGGGAGTCTGGTGCGTTGCATGGTACACCCCAGGTGTTACATTACATGCTTCACCCACTGACCCTGCTGTCAAGACATCTTTGCGGCTACCGGGCACGGTTGGGCCACCCTCTTCCCAAGGGGAGTGGCGGGTTCAGCGGCATTCGCGGTGCATGAGGCGGAGGGTCAGTGTGGAGGCTGGCCGTGTGGCATAGCCCGTTCTGCCTGTGAGTGGACATGTGGCCACTCAGGTCCGAGCAGGCACATGGGGGGAGGGGTATATTAGTTATTGGGAGCTCCAACGTTAGGCGGGTGATGGAGCCCCTTAGGGAAATAGCGGAAAGGTCGGGGAAGAAGGTCAGTGTTCACTCTGTCTGCTTGCCGGGGGTCTCATCTGAGATGTGGAGGAGGCCGTGCTGGCAGTGATAGAGAGCACTGGGTGCACCCGACTGCAAACTGTTGCTCATGTCGGCACCAATGACTCCTGCCGTATGGGTTCAGAGGTCATCCTCAGTTCGTACAGGCAGTTAGCGGAGTTGGTGTAGGCGGAACGCCTCGCGGGGTGGAATCTGAGCTAGCTACTTGTTGTATCGTTCCCAGAACTGATAGTGGTCCTCTGGTTTGGAGCCGAGTGGAAGGCTTAAACCAGGGGCTCAGACGATTCTGCGGAGATCTGGGGTGCAAATTTCTCGACCTCCGCTATCGGGTGCAGAAATGTAGGGCCCCCCTGAATAGGTCACGCGTGCACTACATGCAGGAAGCGGCTACAAGGGTAGCGGAGTATGTGTGGAGTGCACATGTGGGTTTTTTAAGTTAGAGAACTCCCTCCCTAGGCCCGACAAGACACCTCCTGAGATGCGGCAAGGTAGGAGTAGACAAAATGCAGCAGGGAATAACAATATTAATGTGCTAATAGTAAACTGCAGGAGCGTCTATAGAAAGGTCCCAGAACTGCTCTCATTAATAAATGGTCACAATGCCCACATAGTACTAGGGACAGAAAGTAGGCTGAAACCAGATGTAAACAGTAATGAAATTCTATACTCAGATTGGAATGTATACCGCAGAGACAGGCTGGACAGTGAAGGGGGAGGCATGTTTAATGCGATAAGAAGTGCAATAGTATCGAAGGAAATTGATGGAGATCCGAAATGTGAAATAATTTGGGTGAAGGTCACGGTTAAAGCAGGCTCAGACATGGTAATTGGATGTCTCTATAGGCCCCCTGGCTCAGCAGCTGTTGTGGCTGAGCACCTGAAGGATAATTTGGAAAATATTTCGAGTAGATTTGTCCACCATGTTATAGTTCTGGGTGGAGATTTTAATTTGCCGGATATAGACTGGGAGACTCAAACTTTCATAATGGGTGGCAGGGACAAAGAATCCAGTGAAATTTTTTAAGAGCTTTATCTGAAAACTACCTTGAGCAGTTAAACAGAGAACTGACTCGTGGCGATAACGTATTAGACCTTCTAGTGACAAACAGACCCGAACTATTTGAAACAATTAACGCAGAACAGGGAATCAGCGATCATAAAGCGGTTACTGCAGCAATGATTTCAGCCGTAAATAGAAATATTAAAAAAAGGTACGAAGATTTTTCTGGTTAGCAAAAGTGACAAAAATCAGATATCAGAGTACCTAACGCCTCAACACAAAAGTTTTGTTTTAAGTACAGATAGTGTTGAGGATCAGTGGACAAAGTTCAAAACCATCGTACAATATGCGTTAGATGAGTATGTGCCAAGCAAGATCGTAAGAGATGGAAAAGAGCCAGCGTGGTACAACAACCGAGTTAGAAAACTGCTGTGGAAGCAAAGGGAACTTCACAGCAAACATAAACGTAGCCAACACCTTGCAGACAAACAAAAATTACGTGAAGTGAAATGTAATGTGAGGAGGGCCATGCGAGAGGCGTTAAATGAATTCGAAAGTAAAGTTCTATGTACTGACTTGGCAGAAAATCCTAAGAAATTTTGCTCTTATGTCAAAGCGGTAGGTGGATCAAAACAAAATGTCCAGACACTCTGTGACCAAAAAGGTACTGAAACAGAGGCTGATGGACTGAAGGCCGAAATACTAAATGTCTTTTTCCAAAGCTGTTTCACAGAGGAAGATTGCACTGTAGTTCCTTCTCTAGATTGTCGCACAGATGACAAAATGGTAGATATTGAAATAGATGACAGAGGGATAGAGAAACAATTAAAATCACTCAAAAGAGGGAAGGCCGCTGACCTGATGGGATACCAGTTCAATTTTACACAGAGTATGCGAAGGAACTTACCCCCCTTCTTGCAGCAGTGTACCGTAGGTCTCTACAAGAGCGTAGCGTTCCAAAGAATTGGAAAAGGGCACAGGTCATCCCCGTTTTCAAGAAGGGACGTCGAACAGATGTGCAGAACTATAGACCTATATCTCTAATGTCGATCAGTTGTAGAATTTTAGAACATGTATTATGTTCGAGTATTATGATTTTTCTGTAAACTAGAAATCTACTCTGTAGGAATCAGCATGGGTTTTGAAAAAGACGATCGTGTGAAACCCAGCTCGCACTATTCGTCCACGAGACTCAGAGGGCCATAGACACGGGTTCCCAGGTAGATGCTGTGTTTCTTGACTTCCGCAAGGTGTTCGATACAGTTCCCCGCAATCATTTAATGAACAAAGTGAGAGCATATGGGCTATCAGACCAATTATGTGATTGGATTGAAGAGTTGCTAGATAACAGAACGCAGCCTGTCATTCTCAATGGAGAGAAGTCTTCCGAAGTAAGAGTGATTTCAGGTGTGCTGCAGGGGAGTGTCGTAGGACCGTTGCTATTCACAATACACATAAATGACCTTGTGAATGACATCAGAAGTTCACTGAGGCTTTTTGCGGATGATGCTGTGGTATATCGAGAGGTTGCAACAATGGAAAATTGCACTGAAATGCAGGATGATCTGCAGCGAATTGATGCATGGTGCAGGGAATGGCAATTGAATCTCAATGTAGACAAGTGTAATGTGCTGCGAATACATAGAAAGAAAGATCCCATATCATTTAGCTACAATATAGCAGGTCAGCAATTGGAAGCAGTTAATTCCATAAATTATCTGGGAGTATGCATTAGGAGTGATTTAAAATGGAATGATCATATAAAGTTGATCATCGGTAAATCAGATGCCAGACTGAGATTCATTGGAAGAATCCTAAGGAAATGCAATCCAAAAACAAAGGAATTAGGTTACAGTACACTTGTTCCCCCAATGTTTGAATACTGCTCAGCAGTGTGGGATCTGTACCAGATAGGGTTGATAGAAGAGATAGAGAAGATCCAACAGAGAGCAGCATGCTTCGTTATAGGATCATTTAGTAATCATGAAAGCATTACGGAGATGTTAGATAAACTCCAGTGGAAGACTCTGCGGGAGAGACGCTCAGTAGCTCGGTATGGGCTTTTGTTGAAGTTTCGAGAACATACATTCACTGAGGAGTCAAGCAGTATATTTCTCCCTCCTACGTATATCTCACGAAGAGACCATGAGGATAAAATGAGAGAGATTAGAGCCCGCACAGAGGCATACCGACAATCCTTCTTTCCACGAACAATACGAGACTGGAATAGAAGGGAGAACCAATAGAGGTACTCAAGGTAGCCTACACCATCAGGTGGCTTGAGGAGTATGGATGTAGATGTAGATGTAGACCAAAAAATGTTTTTCTTGTAATGAAGACACTAAAGTGGGGGTGAGTCATGCTGTTATTGCTTTTAATGATGGCAACATTGGTAGCGTGAAAGTGCTACAACATATGGGAATTAATTCTGGAGCAAACTGCATCAGAGAATTTGAAGGGATGGACAAGGTTTGCACTGGTAAAGCAGAGTATGCAGCACAGTTGGCCACTACGGAGTCCAGAAAGAAGAAAACAAAAAAAAACTTAAAAAAGATCAAGAGGATGATATACAGTATGGTGCAGGGTGCTTCTGAGTGACTAAAAATAAAATGTTAAGCATATATTGAGTTACAGTCTATTGAAACTTTAAAAACTCTTCCTGAAAATTTACATTTTCTCTTGCATTTTTCCCTAAATCTCAGAAACTACGGCAAGTAGCGAATTCAAATTTTCAGGGAGTAATGACATATGTATCCTGAGTCTTCTGAACTAAAAGAAAAACATAATGTTATGTATAAATAAAATTATTTAGAATAACATACAAAAAGGTACACAAAATTTTAACTGTGTAATTAAAAAATTGTATTTCCAAAAGCAGTGGCTGAAATGCAATTATTGTAAGACTCAGAACATATAGTTTAATGTCCTGTAAAAGTTTCTTGTCAATGGCTACAGTTGTTCCTGAAGTACGGGGAAGTTAAGTCACTAAATGTAACATTGTCAGGATAGGGCGTTCAAACTCCCCTTAATGCACATTTTCTCCTTCCTCCACTTGGTGAGCAACACATTTATAGTATTTTCACAACAGCAGTACCTATTTTCTTACAATTTCTTTTTGCAGGCATACCATGTCCCGGGCTTCAAGGGACGTGTGGGATTTATTACCTCAATGAGTGAACACTTCTGTGGCACGTGCAACCGTTTACCGATAACAGCTGATGGCAATTTGAAGGTGTGTCTCTTTGGGAATTCAGAGATATCTCTCAGGTGAGTGATGAAACATAGAATAATCATGTCCAAGTGAAAATTCATGTGAGGAAACCATAAAATTACTAGAAGACTGACAGACTGATCAGTATTTTACCTTCAGGAGGTGAAATTCCAAAACTTCTTATAGACACATTTGTTCCTCTTGTCCTCACATTAGTTGTGGAGTCCGAGTGACCTTTCAGACCTTCAGAAACTTATCCCTCTTTCCTCTCTCATGAAGGAACTGATAGTTCCAAATGCTGAGTATAGAATAATACTTTCAAACTGTTTGCCATGCACATTAGGTATGTGGTTGGTATATGGAAGAGATAAACTGCAGTTAAATCCAGCAGGTATGAAATGAGTAATCTTTTCTTGAAGTTTTCAGCTTGCACCCTCCTCCCTCCCAGACATACAAACCAGATACCTCTAGCTAAATAATTTGTGAGTATATATAATTTGCCTCTGTCAACATCATGTTACACTAACCTATTTGTTAGATTAAATTAAAGGAAAGTAATCAGAACTGGAAATTATGTAAAGACATTTTTAGCTATGTCCCTATGTTGTATTAAAGTTAACACAGTATTTCTGTCTGTGTGATGGTAACTATGATTCGCCAGCCACCGTTGCCGAGCGGTTCTAGGCGCTTCAGTCCAGAACTGCGCGACTGCTACGGTCGCAGGTTTGAATCCTGCCTTGGCTCAAATGTTAAGTCCCATAGTGCCCAGAGCCATTTGAACTGTGATTCATGATTATCAGAGTCTATATGTTCCAAATAAAAATTGGAACTTCATGTGTATAAATGTACAAATTATTAGACAATGGGACCAACAACTGACACTTTTAACTTGATGACTAGACTAAGAGATTAATAATAGGAAAAAAACTGCAAGATACTTGGCGAAAAGTTTGTTTCCGGACAAGGTAAGGGGGGTGAGGGGTGGGAAAATCAGCTCTCTCTTTGTGAGCATACCAGAAATCCTTTATCAACCGAAGGTAAAATAAGATATAAAAATACAGGGTCAAACAATTAATTTAAGTATCTTAAAAACCAAATGACTAATAAAATTGGAAGCTAAGAAAAGTAAGTTCGTAGTAAGTAGGGTGAAACACAGGGGGCTGCAACATATTGCCATTGTTGTTTGACTTGTCTATCAAAGAAAAAAGAAATGGATCAAAAGAAAATAAAAGTGAGAATGGAAATGTATCAGAAGCAAATAGGAATAAGCAAGGAACATATTCTTTAATAAAAAAAAAAAAAAAAAAAAAGTGACATGTGAGGCAGATGTTCCTACAATTTTATGTTCAAAGCACAGCAGTCTGTGAAAGCAAAATATTTATGACATTGAAAAAAGAAAATCAATGAGTGAAAAGTGTGTGTAGGTGAATTGTGGTGAAAGACTGGATATTGGAACTTCTGTTAGGCTGCCCAGTATTAGTTAACTTGGTAGTAAAGGAGCAAGTTTGCAAGGGCAGATAACTGTTTGGCTACGTAAAATAGAGTGGGAGTATGGAAAAGCTAGTCCAAGATAGGATGAAAAAGATAACAGCAACTTAAAAAATGAATTGATAAGTTACCATGAACCCCATTCCAATCTAGTGAATCCAGTGGTTGACAATATCTTGTGACATTCGCCTATAAGGCTCAAACAATAATTGCTAAATAAAATTACAAAATGTTGACAAGACTGTATCTAAGCTGTCACTCTCTTTTGAAACAAGGGTGTTTAAACCAAGAAACACGCAGGAAAGCAGGGACAACTCGCACACTAGAGGAGGATGGGAAGTATCATTGAAGGAGTGAGCATAAACCGTGTGGAATATGTGCGGTACAAGTAATGATAGTAAAAAAAAAAAAAAAAAAAAAAAAAAAAAAAAAAAAAAAAAAAAAGAAGAAGAAGAAGAGGAAGAGGAAAAGTCTTGATCTGGAAACAAGGGAATAAAAATTTGCCACGTGAAGAGACAATATGATACTGTGCTGATGAGTGTGTACAAGTGGTGATATACAATATACATAGATAATGGAACTCTGCATTGGGCCCAGAAGACCACGCAATGCTCTTCGAGAGATGTCCTCTACTATAAATCTATGGAGAGTTAGGGGGTCAGTATACAACTCTCCAGGCTGTTATCAACTTCCAGAAGTTGAAGACACTACTTCTCACTTGAGTATCTCCTCAGCTGGAACTACAAGCAGAGTGTACCCTATTCCAGTCTGTCCACCGAGCAGAATTTCCCGGCTCTACAAGGAATTGAACCTGATCGCTTTCTATGGCACGCCTGTGGCATACTGACTGCGTGGCTGTGGCAAGAGTCATAATATACACTTGTGAACAATTGAGTTATAACTATTCTGTTTATTGGGGAGAGAGTATGTATATAGCCACTGTGAATGAAACAGTTTAGTGTATCATAACTGGAATGTATTCAGACCTCGTACTTGTTGTGTGAGAGCGCAGTGTCTTAGACACTTGTAGTGTTTGTCTTAGCATGTACTAACCGGTGTGCCTTACTTTCTAGTATTTTTAATTGTATATCATTACTGGTGCCTCTGGCACTTTTGTGTTGCAATAGCAATAGCTTGCAATAGCAAACATTGAGTCAACCATGGTTTTTGGATTAGAAGTAGAGGTCAGCTGGGTTGACATTGGGAATAGAGTGATGGGAAGTGGACAATAAGCAGTTATATCGAAGGGTGCATTATTTGATATGTTAAGGTTAATTACAAAATGTGAATTGGAGAATTTTTCACGTTGAGCAGAAGTAACTTTACAGGACCAGGTGTCAAATTACACATGATCAGTGTGAATCCCTATAGTCAGCATGAACACTGGCACACAGAATAATTTATAGGTAGCCTTGCTGTATATAAAAAATCAGATTTGTGCTGAACTGTCATGAACAAACTGTCACTTCTCTGGAATAAATAGACTCTGATTTGTTAATTACATCTGTGTAAATGAAAAATACAGGAAAACATAGATTGCTGCTTACTGTAAAGGAGACATGTTACATTGTAGACAGGCACAATTAAAAAGGCACTTACACAAAGCTTTCGGCCACAGCCTTCATCAGCAAAAGAGATACAGAGAAACACACACATTGATACACACAGGCAAGCACATGTCACACACATATGACTGCCAACTCCAGCAGCTTGCCCCTAGCTGCTGGACTTGGCAGTTTTTTTTCTCTGTGTGTGTGCAGGGAAAGATAGATCACTATTTACCATAAAGAAAACAAAGTTGCACCAGGCACAACACACAAGCAATCATTACGTATCCTGTTTCAGACCTCACGCCCTCCTTTTTTAACTTAGCGCGTGCCTTTCGGCTTCCTCTCATTGTGTCTAGGCTGTCTTGTCTAGACACAACAATTTTTGGCGACAAGTCAATGGAAAGGGTCTTGTTCTTTCAAATTGCTTACATTTACTTGTGTCATGGCTTCGCCAGATGTACTGTCCGAATTTTATCACTTGCAGAATCAGCAGACGCAGGCGTTATTGGATGCCCTTGGACGGCTCGTCCAGGGTCAACGTGAACTGCACAACGATGCGGCAGCCACCGCTCTACTACTACCGCAGCCACAACTCGCAGTTGCACCGCCTTTTAGGCCGTTTGACCCAGCTAAGGAAACATGGACGGAGTGGTCACGCCAGTTTGGATTTCATCTCGCCGCCTACAGAATTCAAGGTAACGAGCGGCAGCAAACGTACCGTGTGATAGTGAAATTATTTCCCCAATGCGACGTAGCAACTCTGTCCTACGAAGAACTTTTGTCTGCTTTAGATGCCTATTTCAAGGAAACAGTTAATGTAGTTGCAAAAAGGTATACGTTCTTTCGTACAAAACGTACGGCCGGTCAAACTAATAATGAGTGGGTTGCAACATTGCAAGGCCTTACAAGGGATTGTGCTTTTGAGTGTGAATGTGGACTCCCTTATTCAGATACAATGGTCCGTGATGCAATTGCACAGAACGTTTCTGATGTTCGTATATGGGAACAGATTTTGAAACTAGTTAATCCCTCCCTTCAGCAAGTGATAGACATATTAGATAGACAAGACACACTTCACTTTGCTCAGGAATCATTTGCAACTTCGCCAGCCGTGTGTAACATTAACCAGCCCGCCGGGCGCGCTGCACGGCCCGGTAAACTGCCCTCTCGCACGTCCACGCAGCTGCCACTACGCTCTAAACCAGGTGTGCCGCGACAGCATACAACTGCAGTAAAATCATGCCCACGGTGTGCTACTAGACATTCGCGTGAAAATCGCCCGTCACGCCAAGCTATTTGCTTTTTCTGTAATAAGAAAGGACATGTTCAAAGTGTTTGCCAGAAAAAGCTCAGATCAGACAATCACAACCATTCCAGGCCTTTTGCTTCGCGCCGGAATCGAACCAAGGACACTCAGGCTCATGGACCTTCGCCCATGGACATTCATGTAGTGAATTCCACCCTGTCCAGTGCCACTTTCTCAAACAGTGACAGTGTTCGTCCCACACAAAGCGTGCGTCGATGTCGCCGGAAATCACGTCAATTAGCAAGTGATGCTGTACCTGTATCAGTTCAAATTGCACGAGACAGTTGCTCTTGTCGTCAGCAGGACAATAAACTTTTCGTAGATTTGGATTTTAATGGAATGGTCATACCATTCCAGCTCAATACCGGAGCTGCAGTTTCGTTGCTCAATCACGACACGTACAAACAACTGGGCAAACCTCCGTTGCGTGCCGCAAATGTTAAGTTAAATAGTTATTCAGGTCAGAATATCCCCTGTGTTAGGACAGTGCAGCCTTCTTGCAACATACAAGGGACAAACAAAACTTGTCTCATTTTACGTTCTTCGTTCTTCTACTGCAGTGAACTTGTTTGGTTTCGATTTATTTCAGTTGTTTAACATGTCTATAGTAAATCAGGTCCTATCAGTGAATCAGACTGTGCCTTCAGACAGTGTTTCTCGTCTGTGTGAAGAATTTGCAGACATTTTTGCGCCGGGCTTAGGTTGCGCTAAAAACTATGAAGCACATTTGGAACTGAAAGTCAACGGGCAACCGAAATTTTTCAGAGCGTGCAATGTTCCTCACGCATTGCGTGATGAGGTTGCAAGAACATTACACGATTTAGAATCACAAGGTGTAATTGAACGTGTGCAGGCTTCTCTCTGGGCCTCACCATTAGTAATTTTGCCCAAACCTTCCGGAAAACTGAGACTTTGTGTGGACTTCAAGGCCACTGTGAATCCACAACTAGTGTTTGCAACTTTTCCATTACCCCGCCTGGAAGATCTTTTTGACAAACTGTGCCCGGGTAAATATTTTTCAAAGTTGGACGTCACAGATGCGTACTTCCAAATACCAGTGGACGAAGAATCCCAGCGCGTCTTGGTGGTTAACACGCATCTTGGTTTGTACCGATTCAAAAGACTGCCATTCGGGTGTGCATCCGCCCCTGCATTGTTTCAGCAATATTTACAAACTGTTTGTGCATCAGTCCCAACTGCTGCGAACTATCTGGACGATATTGTGATCTCCGGAAAGACAGCAGACGAGCATTTAGCACACCTACGAACATTATTTCAGGTATTGCGACAAAATGGTCTTCGCTTGCGGAAGGACAAATGTGTGTTTTTTGCTCGTGACTTACCATACCTGGGACATGTCATCAATGCCCAAGGCATACATCCGAGTCCAGAGCACCTCCGTGCCATACAAGACTTGCCTTCGCCGCAGAATTTGAAGCAGCTACAGAGTGTGTTGGGTAAAATTAACTATTATCATCGCTTTCTGCGCAATGCCTCTTCCATTTCAGCTACGATTCATAGCTTACGCCGTAAGGGTGTTCCGTTCGTCTGGACGACGGAATGCGAACGCGCCTTTCGCCAGTTGAGATCGGCGTTGCTTTCTAATACTTGCCTTACGCCATTCAATCCCCAGAAACCCCTTTTGTTGATGGTAGATGCATCGGATTTCGGGATCGGTGCTGTGCTTGCGCACAAAGATGGGTCGCATGATCGCCCTATTGCCTTTGCATCCAAATTGCTCTCGTCTGCGCAAAGAAATTATTCACAGATAGAGAAAGAAGCTTTGGCTCTCGTGTTTGGTGTTACTAAGTTCCATGATTTCTTGTATGGTCGTCACTTTACCATCATCACACACCACAAACCTTTGATGTCGCTTTTTCATCCGAACAAGCCTGTACCTCCGCGTACAGCGCAGAAATTCATTCGCTGGTCTATTTTCCTCTCGCAGTACCGCTACGATATCTTGTATCGGTCCACTGCTAAGCACGGAAACGCCGATGCGTTGTCCCGTTTGCCTGTTGCTGAGGATAAAGCATTCGATTCTTCTGAACTTGCTTGCATGTTCATTGATTCGGAAACCGATGACGTGGTCGACTCGTTTCCGATTGATTTTCGTCGTGTAGCTACAGCCACAGCTGCTGACCCGGTCCTTGCTACCGTTTTGCATTTTGTTGCTACGCAATGGCCTTTGTCAAAGTCTCGGATCGAGGATCCGTTGGTTTGCTGATTTTTTGCTCACAAGGAGAGACTTTTTGTTCGACGCGGTGTTTTGTTGTTGCGTTCTGATAATGATCAGTCCAGAATCGTGGTCCCACGTTCGTTACAGTCCTCTGTTTTACGGCTACTTCACCAAGGACATTGGGGTATAGTGCAAACGAAACAACTTCCTCGTCAGCACTGTACTTGGTTCGGAATCGATGCTGCGATTACGAATATGTGTTCTTCTTGCATGGCGTGTGCCAAAGAACAATCCGCACTGCCGCGGAAAGTCTTTGCATGGCCAAAAGCCACTTCCCCTTGGCAACGCTTGCACATCGATTTTGCTGGTCCATTCTGGTATGCTCGGTGGTTTGTTCTGGTAGACGCCTTCAGTAATTTTCCTTTTGTTGTCCGGATGTCTTCCACGACATCAACTGCCACCATCCAAGCGTTGTCTGCATCTTTTGCATTGAAGGTCTTCCGCAGACTATTGTTTCCGACAATGGCCCACAATTCATGTCCGCAGAATTTCAGTCATTCTGCCAGGCCAATGGTATTCAACATCTGACATCCGCGCCGTTTTCGCCTCAGTCAAACGGTGCCGCTGAACGATTGGTCCGGACTTTCAAGTCACAGATGTTGAAGTTGAAAGAGTCGCATTCTCGGGAGGACGCGTTGTTGCTCTTTTTGTCTTTGTATCGCTCTCAGCCCCGAGATGGTCGCTCGCCAGCTGAGTTGCTCCACAGTCGTCCTCATCGAACCTTGATGTCTTTGCTGCACCCGCCGCATCAGGTTCCTGTGCAGCGGCAGACTTCTGCTTTTGCTCCAGGCGACGTTGTATTTTATCGCAACTATCGAGGTTCACGGCGTTGGCTCGCAGTGCACATTCTTCGCTGCCTCGGCCGCGTGATGTATTTGGTTTTGGGGGCCTCTGGTGAGGTGCGTCGGCATCTCAATCAGCTGCGCCTCTGTCGTCGCACGGGTTCTGCCGCTCCCCGTCTGCTTTCAGCGACGGTGCCATCCGGTCAGCGCCCTGGGGACCCATCTACTGGCTCGCCTCATCCCCAGGTGTTACCAACGATGCCTTCCATTTTGCCCCATGGCGACGCGCCGCTGCCGCCTCCGCCGCCGCCGCCTGTCCAGCTGGTGCCGCCCGCAGTGGACGCTTCGCTGCAGCCACCAAGCGCCTCCCTGGGTCACACACCGCCGATCGCTTCCCGTGACCAGCTGTCCTCCGCCATGGAACTCTTGCCCGCTCCGGACCACATGGCGTCTTCGCGCGTCGGGTACCCCGACGCAATGGAGGTCGACCCTTCGGCCCCTCCTGTCTCTTTACGGGCACATACACCGCATGTTGACGTGCACCCTGGACTAGGTTTTCAGGTGTTTCCTAGCTCCCCTTGGACCGAATGGCCGTGTGCGGGTGGCACAGCCTCGCCTGTTGTTAGGCTCCCCACCTCATCGCATACGTCAACATGGGGTTCTCCCCACGGCGGGCGGAAGCCTTATAACACGACCATTCGCCGATTTGCAGGGGAGGAATGTGGTGTCACCGCCAGACACCACACTTGCTAGGTGGTAGCTTTAAATTGGCCAGGGTCCATTAGTACATGTCGGACCCGCGTGTCGCCACTGTGTGATTGCAGACCGAGCGCCACCACAAGGCAGGTCTCGAGATACGGACTAGCACTCACCCCAGTTGTACGGACGACTTTGCTAGCGACTACATGGACGAAGCATTGCTCATTAGCTGAGCCGATAGTTAGAATAGCCTTCAGCTAAGTCAATGGCTACGACCTAGCAAGGCGCCATTAGTAACATTGCATGTATATAAAGAGTCTCACTTGTATCACCACAATCTCCAGATGTACCAAAAGGATGGATTAAAGTTAAGTATTCCAGAAGCTACGTACTTTTCTTTATAGCATTCATTACGTATCCTGTTTCAGACCTCACGCCCTCCTTTTTTAACTTAGAGCATGCCTTTCGGCTTCCTCTCATTGTGTCTAGGCTGTCTTGTCTAGACACAACATGAAGCATGCAGGAAGGTCGTCTGTCTGATGATTTGCGGTACATATTGCCAAGGTGGCAGGGAGCAAAATAAGGAGTGATCAAAAAACTTCCATTTTAAGGCTGCATAGTTCAGATCAGATCAGTATGCCACACACACACACACACACACACACACACACACACACACATATATCCATCCACACATATACCCTGCTTGTGTCTGTATATGTGCGGATGGATATATGTGTGTGTGTGTGCGAGTGTATACCTGTCCTTTTTCCCCCCTAAGGTAAGTCCTTCCACTCCCAGGATTGGAATGACTCCTTACCCTCTCCCTTAAAACCCACATCCTTTCGTCTTTCCCTCTCCTTCCCTCTTTGCTGATGAAGCAACTGTGGGTTGCGAAAGCTTGAATTTTGTGTGTGTGTTTGTTTGTGTGTCTATCAACATACCAATGCTTTCGTTTGGTAAGTTACATCATCTTTGTTTTTAGATATATTTTTCCCATTTGGAATGTTTCCCTGTATTATATTATATATCAGTGCTTTCCTCTCCCACAACTATCCTGCAGACCTTGTCCACAAACAGATCTCCCAAGCAATACATTCCTCCCCACCCAACAACAATGGTACTACCCCCAGACCACACAGAAGCATCCCCCTTGTCACCCAGTATTATCCTGGCCTCGAATACATCAACTAATTACTCCGCCAGGGATATGACTTTCTCAAGTCAAGCCCTGAAATGAGATCATCCCTTGACAATATTCTCCCCACACCACCCAGAGTTGCCTTTTGCCAACCCCCTAACCTCCGTATCATCCTTGTCAAACCCTACAATATTCCCAGACCACCTTCTCTACCCAGCGGTTCCTACACCTGTAACCGACCCCGATGCAAAACCTGAATCCACTTTCCCTTCTTCCCCTTTTTTCCCCTCTCTCCTCCCTGATGAAGGAACGAAGTTCCGAAAGCTAGGATACGTCAATTTTCTGTTCTGTTTTGTGTATGTATCGGCTGTACTGAGCTGAGGTAAGTACTGGCCAGGCCCTCTATCTCTTTGTTAGTATTTGTTTCATATATATAAACACACACACACACACACACACACACACACACACACACACACACACACACACACACACACACACAGACAGACAGGGTGATGCGTATTAACATTTAAAAACCTCCAAAGCACTGTAGATGACCCTGAGACAAGTAATTTAATACAAGACACATGGGATCACAAATGTTGGATATGATACAAATGTTGGGAAATGTGTCAAAAGTGAATGATAAATGTCACCAGATGATGTACCTTGTCATGCTTGCAGTGGTAGAGCCTCTCGGTCTGTCACACTTGATCATCCCAACCCAAGTCAAGTATTCATATCATTGTGGCTACGGACACACATGTGCGACTTTAGTGATGGCGTTCAGGATTTGAGTCTTGCATCTGGCAGGCAGTATTTTTTCATTGTGTTTAACAATTATGTATTTATATTGAAGTTTATTATTTTATTTACCGATCTTGCAGTTTCCTTGATTTCTTGCAAAGTACAGTACAAATCAAAACCTACCGTATTGCATAAAAAGTAGATGAGTATAAACTTCAGAATAGCATCATTGCCATTAAATGACCTATGTTTTCTTTACTAACTAATGTCTGTAAACAAAAAGAGGACAGAAGCAAAAAACACAAAATCAGAACTGCTTTTGCTTGATTACAGCAGGGACAATAATTTTGTAACATCTACATTTACAACAGATCATATTTACAAAATGTTTTCGAAATTTGCTCTGTTTGCTCAAATGAAAGTATTGCACTGCTCAATCATTCCTTTACACTCAAGCCCGACTGCTGCACATGCTGTGGGGTATGTCATCTGGTTATGTCATATGTTCAGTGTTTCTCGCCAATTTTTGGGGTATTTTGAAATGTACAAAAAGGCAAATGCAGAAAATTATCACATTTGGCTGCACATTACCTGCGTCACAGAAAAATAATGTATACGAATCTTCTCAGATTTTCCACTGAATAACTTTGTGCAAGCCTCACAATATTTCACCAACACAACTGTTCGTCATCTTCAGGTAGTGGTGGGTCCTGTCATCACTGCTGCAAGATGTGACTGGTGATATCTGCACAGCAGAATTGAAATTTGTCAGGCTAGAAGCAGGAGTACGAAGGCACTCCCAGTTGGATGGAAATGCCATTCATAGTAGCCTTCTGCTTATGTGTTGTGGGCAATGACTGCACTTCTGGACACTCGTGTGGTTAAACGCTGAATTAACTCTCTGCAAGGTGCTGCATCAGGTCATACATCGGAGGATCTGGTTTCTACTGTTTTAATTTCATGGCAGTCAGTGCTGGATTCTGGGCAGTGCTTAGTCAAAATTCCATATTCCTGTTGGTAAGATTGCCCACCGTATGGATACATGCCTCATTCTTAAAAACACAATCCTAGAGTGATGATCCTGAGAATAAAATTTCAGTCCTCTTGGGAAACATGTGGTGCCCTGTATTCAGGCAGTGCTCTGCTACCACTAATTTACTGGGTGGCATTTTTGTCAGCTCTGTTGAACACAGTGTTCTTGCACAATGTGAGGTGTCTGCCCTATATAAGATTTCCCATAATGGCATCAGATCTTATATATGATCTGTGTTTTCTAAGGTCAAGATTGTCTTTAACTGAACACAAACAATTCCTTAGTTTTGCTGGTAGACAAAAAACACACTTGATTCTGTTTCTCTTAGTGATTCTTTCTATTTTTGAAAACATGCCGCTGAAATATGGTAGGAAAGCCATTTGCAGTGCTTGTCTAAGTAACTTCATTTACATCCCTACACTGAACTTGCTTTGCTCAGAACACATTGCAAATCTGTTTACAAGAATAAACATTCTGCTGGAACACTGTTCTTAGGTGTTACAGTTCACCAGGCAGACTGTCGGTATCTGAGATCACGTGTGCTCTATGTGCCAGGGAGTGTAAGACACCACCACATTGTGCAGGGTGACGGCAACTTTTGGACCGCAAATATAACTCTGCGTGTATCAGTTTGCAGTAGAGACTAAGCCCCAATGTTCTGTCAGCTTTTCTTCTAACCGTGACATCCAGGAATGGTAAGCTGCTATCTTTTTGTACTTCCACAGTGAACTGAATATTTAGATGGACCGAGTGCAAATGCTGCAGGAACATAGGTAGTGTCTGTATTATGTGGGCCACACCACAAATGTCTCTTCAGCATTCTGCCAGAAGGAGGAATGTTTGATATTTACTAAGGGAAATAGAGGATCTCCCATGGGAACACTGTCCACTTGATTAAAGTAGTTGGTGTTACATAAGAAATAGGATGAGGTATGCACATTTTTAAACAGCACCACAATTTCTTTCTCAAACTTGCTGCTAATAACCTCTAATGAGGGCTGCAGGGCACTTTTGTAAGTAATGATATAACATTTGAGCTAACTAAAAGATCTGAAAGTTCTAGTTTAAGCATTTTCAGGTATTCTATGAAATCCTCTGAATTCTAAATATGATGGTCATAGTCATCCACATGATAAATTTCAAAGCTGTCATGTGGAAATTGCCAGTTCCATCTTGCAGCAGTGATGGTGGAAATCACCATCACCTGAAGATGCCAAAACGTTGTGTCACTGAAATATTGAGGGAGGGACTTGCATAATGTTATCTGGTGGGGAACCCAAAGTGTTTTTGCAACAGATCTATCAGGCAAGCCTGAAAAGTCACATATACTCCAAGCAGTAAGTATCTGTTGTAAAATGGTCACATTAGTGAGCTTCGCAATTAATTAACAGTTTATCAATAAATTTGGCTTCATTTTGCAAGAAATTGTGCTGTGTTCCACTACTCCCTCTTCAACAAAACTAATGTCAGTTTCTGCTCCACCTCTTCACCCCGAGATCCTATGTATACTCTTGAGCATTTGTGTAAGATACCTGTTTATTTATAAAAATAAAAGTAACTTCTATCATGACTTTCCCATTTTTGTCCAGTGGGTTTGTTATCCTGCTGTTGCCTACTGCAGACTACAAGATTACTGTTGAAGATTTCTGCAAAGTTTTTCTTCCTTTTTAGTGTACCAACATTTCACTGTGTGGTGTTGGCCTGGTACTGTTTAACAGGTGTTTTAACTGTTGTTTCAGAGATGCAATACGAAGCAAATGCAGTGAGGATGACTTGCTTGCCATGATTGGGGCAGCAGTGAGAAGAAAGAAGAAACAACATGCAGGTAAGATACATTACAGCAAATGTAACTCTATAGATAGAAAGAAAATTTCTGTTTAACAAGTCATAGCAAACATAAGAGCAAAACAGAACGAAAAACAACAGTGATAGAACCTGAGTTTTTTGTGTAAAATTGGATTTAATTTTTTATTTAGTATTCATTCTGATTAATGCCCATTGGTCAACAGTACATTTCAGCCCTAGAATTTGGTTCTGCAAGGTCCACCAGATAACCATATATGGCTGTTGTAACTCCTTTATTGGACTTCAGAAGTTTTCCAGTAACAAATCTTTTTTTTTCTTTCTTTCTTTTTTTTTTTCTTTTTTTTTAAAATAGCTAAAATGCAGAAAACATCATAAAGGAAACACTCACAGAAAAGCATCAGTGTCCTTGAAACAATGGAAACTCCAGTAGGAATACCAACAATGTTGGAAAAGACAGATTACTACTTACTGATGAAGGCTGTGGCTGAAAGCTTTGTGTAAGTGTCTTTTAATTCTGCCCATCTGCAGCCTAAGGTATCTTCTTTATGGTAAGTAACAGTCTGTCTTTTCCTTCATTATTCATTAGTGTTCTTTGTTTTTATTGCTGTTTAGCAAGCATCGTGTGGTATATAAGGGATGTGAATAGCGTCAGATGTTGAATCATCACTCTGGAGGATATGAAGGTGCTGCATATTGGTGTGAGACAGCATTATCTGATGAGAGTTTGAAAGAAACCTCATTGTGGATGTCCATTTGGTCGCCTGGTTAAACCTTGCAACATCTGTATTTTTGGAGTATTTGGATCTGACAGTGGCCTGATGTTGGAAAGTAAGGGCATACTCATCATCAATCTTCCAGTTGACTACATCAGGCCGCTACAAGGGAGCATCACTGTGTAGTGTACTGAGTACATTGTAATCTGTTCATGTCTGTGACTGCCATCTGAGAACAAGTACAGTAAACTCTCGTGCAGCTACACTTTTGGCTAGCTAGATTGACGCTTGACAAGTTTCAATTTGCATGCACCTGGAGCCAAGCATTTGCTGGTGTTTTTTGGCAATCTACTGCTAATCAGTGCACTGGTGCATGTCAAAAGTCCAAGTATCATCAATTCGTGCGTGTGTTGGTTGAAGCTCTAGTGTGTTTCTTATTCGTATGCCACTGCCATCTATTGGAACTCCTTGGAAGTACAGTACATACAGTATTGTTCTATGCAGCGCAACGTAGCCCTGTCGAAACCAACAATTAGAGTGCGCCGCCTAACACTTTCCACTTGTTGTCGGTACACCAAAGCTGAGTGTTTAACAGTGAACGTACAACACCCTGTTGTGTTGCCACGTGGGCTTGGGTAGAACAGAGGAAATGGCATAGATGTATCGAATGCTTTCATTTGATGGCTGCCACAGCCTGGTTTCAAAAATCAAAAGTTTGTCTAGTGCATCTCGAGTGTTGTCAAGTTTTGCATCTGTGTGTTTCTGATTTGAGGTTTTGTGCTCCCACTATGTGCCTTAAAGTGTCCAGAGATAAAAGGGGCCAAAAACCATAAAGGACTCAGTCGAGTGTCTGTAAAAAGAACACTGAACGTGACTACAGGCACAAAACATAAAACGAATGTGATCTTGTTGGAAAAAGAGCTTCACACTTTGCAGATAATTGATGCTGGTGAGCCACCCACAAAAGTTGCTGCAGAGTAGGAGTACAATTACTGATCGGAAGACAAATCGATCAGGAATTGAAAAATTTTGTTCCATCCAAGCATTGGGCAGCGCAGTGAAATCTTGAAAAACAATGAGAAAAGGTGCACATCCTCAGTTAGAAGAGGCATTATTTTTGTGGCACGAATAAATAAGAGCCAAAGATGTGTCAGTTTCACGTCCTCTACTTTGTCAAAATGAGCTGATGAGCTGATTGAAGGAAAGAAGCAAGAATTCCTCGGAAGTAATGGCCGGCAGGATTGTTTCAAGAAGCAGCATGGCATTCATGAAATTGCCGTCAGTGCCAAATCATTATCTGGGGATGAAGCTGCTACGCTGATTTTAAGAAGAAATTGCACACAATCATTGACAAAGGAGGTTATACTGGCAATCAACTTTACAAATGTGATGAGACTGAGTTGAATTACAAAATGCTGCCAACGAAAACCCTTGCCTCTAAAGAAGAAGAAATGGCTTCCGGATACAAAAAAATCAAAGAAAGATTTACTGTCCTCACTTGCAGTAATGCCACTGGCAATCATAAACTGTGCCTTACTTTAATTGGCAAATCCAAAACACCAAGAGCATTTAGACACCAACCAACCAGCTTTGCCACTGAGGTACACGAATCAGTCTTAAGGCATGTATGAACAGTGCCATCTTCAGAGAGTGGTTCCAGGCAGAGTTTGTTCCAGCTGTAGTAAATTACATGGAAGGAAAAGGACTTCCTTGAAAAGCGCTACTTCTTGTGGATAATGCTCCTTATCACCCAGGTGATCTGCAAGATGGGGATATCAAAGTTGTATTTCTCCCACAAAATGTCACATCTCTATGTCAACCGATGGACCAAGGTATTCTTGAGGCGATAGAAAAACATTACAGACGCAAGATGCTGGAATACTTAATAGGTGTGATTGATGCTGCAGATGATTTTGTGGAAGCTCTTAAAAAAATCGATGTTTTAAGTGTCATTCATTGATTGCTGAAGCTTGGAATCTAATTCCTCCAGTTCCTCTTGTTAGGTCTTGGAAAAAACTCTTAGATCGTAAGGCAACCTAAGTGGTGGGAAGGAGGAGGCAACACCGAAACTCAAGCTGACATAATTTTGGTGAATTTACTGGAGAAGCTGGTTGTAAAGACACACACTTCGAAGACATTGAAGAGTGGATGGAAAATGGCATTTTTTCATGTGACTGAGGATGAAATCGTCCAAATTGTGACCGATCATAAAGCGTTAGAAGACTATGTTTCTGATGATGAATCAGAGAAAAATATTCCTCACACATTCTGTTACGAAGTGATCCAAACTGCCCTGGAGTACATCAGCCAACAGGAGGAGACGATTTATCCTGAAATAGTTTGATTTCAATGTTGGAGATGTATTGTTGCAGCAATAGTTCCTCAAGCAAAAAAACAAAAAAAAAAAAAAAAAAGACATTCGTGACTTCGTTACCAAAAAATAAACTCTAATGAAGCATCCTAGAACTTCTATGTCGATAACTTAAAAGGTTTCTTTTTTTTAATTTTCTTGAAAGTTCCTCTAGACAGACTTTTCGTTCCTTTGAGTAATCTCTAGATTTGTTTCACAATTTTGTTCAGTAGTTTATTTTTTATTCAAAAGAGCAGGTAATAAAATTAAAACTCCTGTTTTTTCCTGCTGCCAAATAAGGGAGATTTTTTTCTGTAAGAATGCAAAATAAACGAGCTTTGTTATACAGCATTTAAAAACTTTGAGTTTTCAATCATAGTTTGGTGCCTTTTTAACATGTCAACACAATTTTTTCAGTAAAAAAGTACAGGGTTATTTGCAACCGTATCAGAAACGTTTTACATACCCTACGCACGTTTTATGATTGTATTTCGCAATATTGACACAATTTGGAGTGTTCACATGTGAAAACAGGGGGACTTTGATTTATCTGAAATTTTCGTTATCGGAACCGGCCACCGTCCTGATCATTTCGGATAAACAGGAGTTCACTGTAATAGACTCCTTGCAACATGCTGTGTCATACAGCTAGGAGCAGCCAGACTATGGCATTGCCATCCTGCGCATAGGCTGCCATTAACACTCAAGCAAATGACTGCATGCGAAGTGGTGCCATGATCGAGAAGTATGGACTGCTAATGAATGGTGTCACATTATGTTCACTAATGAGTCCCAGTCCTGCACTGCTCCAAATGACTATCGTGGAGAAGTTTGACAGTGACCCGGGGAGATTGGGAGAGGTCCCATTCTTCCACATTTTTGGGGGGGGGGGGGTCACAAAGGAGTCCCATGGTGTGGGGAGCCATTGGGTATGACTTCAAGTCACGGCTTGTAATGGCCGAGGGAACTCTGATGGTACAGCAGTGTGTAATAGTATTGTGGTGCTATTTTTCAACAGGCCAGTGCTTGTCCACATGTAGTATGTGTCTCTTTAAATTGTCTGTGTGATGTTGATATACTCCTGTGGCCAGCAAAATCCCCATATCTGTCCCCGATAGAACATTATGGGACCAACATGGACGTCAACTCCGTCCCACTGCCTGTATCCATGATTGCAATGTCCAGTTACAACAGTTGTGGATCACCTTTCTCAGGAGGGTATGCAGCAGCTTTACGACATCCTCCCGCACTGTCCAGGCCAGACAGGGTGCATTGCTGTATTGATAAGTGGGCTCAAACTGATAAGTTCTGTGTAAATTTGACTCTGTTTTGTTATCACTGAAATAACATCACATATCCTCTAAATTTGCTATGTTTCAATTTGTTTTCTCCCCACCTTCTGAGTGTCTCACTTTTTTTCAAGCAGTGTAATTTAAGACAGACATAAGAATATGAAAATGGGATGGCATATCACATTGCTATTCAACTATGCCCCTAAGAAAATGGTAAGGTAATGGAGAAGAGCAGGTGCACTATTACACTGACTAGAACGTAAACTTAAAGATAGAATTATATTGTGTAACCTATACCGATGACATAATACTAATTGACAAAAACATTACTGATGTGCTAAAGCAATTTGAAATATTAAGGGAGCAAGCTAGGAAAATTGGACTACTAATTTCACCTGGAGAAAAAATTCTTGGCTGATACCAAAATGGCACTAGTTGAACTTATATAGGCAACAACATAGTATTTGGTGTTAAAGAGTTTAAATAATTAGGTGAAAAAGACCACTGAACATCATAATGAAAAGAAGGCCATAGAATCCAGACTTCAGAAAATACAAACTGTCTCTCAGTTAACTAAAAGTATTTTTCCTGGAACTTTAAAATCTAACATTGTACAACAGTGATCAAATTAGAATTAGAGACTCTTTGTCCAACACAAGACATGAAAACAGCAAACTGAATTAGAAGAATGTAAAATTGTAGTAAAAATCTTAGGCCCAAGAATAAAAGATGGAACACATCACACAGAACCCAGCGTGAAATCTCCATCAAATTCCTAAAAACTCTTGTTACAATGTGTCTCCAAAGAATCCAACTTGTGGGACATACAGAAAGAATGTGTCCAAACAGGCAGCTCATTGGATTCCCACATACTTGAAAAATAAGATCCAACTGATGAAAACAAACAGGAAGAGACCTTAAGAAATTGGAATCACTACATTTACAGTATTCTGATGTAGTGATGAGTCACACAGAGTGCAGTTTCACAGTAGCTTGATCGATGCTTGTACTTGTGTATGTAGTATATGCAAGTGTGTACAGCGTCTATTCTGGTGTACTCACAATATGCTAATTTAGTGGCCGAGCAGTAAACCGGATCCCTACTCGGTTCCAGTGTGCTGTGCTAATTATTCTTCTTCACTTGACATTTATGCTTGGAGCTGCAAGAGAGGTCATTTTCCAGATAGTGCCACAAAAACAACAAATTCTCAGATATCAGTTTAACTTACACGCTTCAACATCATAGACAACATTTCACATTAATATGTAGTAGAACACTAGATTAGTGTTAAAATTGCCAGAGTAAACATTGTTCTCCATGTGACAGATTGTCACCAGACGTCCAAAATCGATAAATTTTATATCTTTGCACAGAGAAGCAGCTGGTTGGTCATTGTCATGTGTGGTGCTAATCAATGGGTCGAGCTCGTTGCTGGCACAGCGCCACCACAGAGTAAGTGGCCCCTCATCCCAGCAGGTGGCGATGTTTTAACACCCGTATAGCTCCCCAGACTTACCACGTCTGTGGATAACTCCGTCTCTGCACAGAACTTCCCACATTTCCCACACAGTGGGCCATAGTGCCTTTTACACACAATAAATCTTCAAACTTATTTCATTAGCTAAGTTAAATTTCGAGTGTGACATGCTATTTAGTAAAAAATAGCAAACGGTAGACATGGATGTTATTGTGACTCTTTCCTAAGGCAACATTTGTGTATTACACTTGTAGAAGTGCACTGCAAAATAAAACAGTAGACCGTAAGTTCAAACAATGGAAACTCCAGGTTGGAATATCAGCAGTGTAGGAAAAGATAGAGTGCTAATTACCATAAAGATAGCACGTTAAAATGCAGACAGGCGCAGTTAAGACACTTACACATAAGCTTTTGGCCACAACCTTCATCAGAAAAAGAAATAGAAATACACACCATTCATTCACACAAGCAAGCACACCTCACACACACATGACCGCCAACTCCGACAGCTCAGAGCAGAATGCTAGTCTCTAAGTTTGCTACACAATAAAATAATTATTCTGAGCTACAAGAAAAATGGATTCAAAGAACTAAACTGCTTGAAGAAAAAAAAGGGAAGCTCCCTGAAGCAACGTAGTTTCACGAGTGTGCATACCAGTGGTAAATTATGAGAGTCGCAACTCTCTGAAATGGATACAAAGGCCACCAGATTGCATTAGCTTTGTTTGTGTCTCGGATTGTTACCATGAATGGTAGGAGCTATAAGAGATGTGAAGAGTGTAAGATGTTGAGTGATCCCTGTGAAGGACACAGATGACCTGTACTTCTGTGAGTCAGCATTATCAGCACGTAACAAGATTTGAAGGGGCCTAATTGTGTGTCTCCATTTGCCAGGCTGATTGAATTATGCAATATGCAGATTTGTGAGACATTCAGATGTGGTAGTGGCCCCATGTTGGACTGCTTGGGAACGTAAGGGCAGCGTGCTTGTCAGCAAGCTTCCAGTTGACCGTGTCTGACGAGCCCATGGGAGAATCGCTGTAATGTACACCGAGCACATTGTAACCCTTTCACACCTGCACCTGTCATGTGATCAGCAGTGAGTCACATTCTGCAAGACCCACGATTGCAGTTGTCAGTCAGTATGACAACGACATAGGGAGAGGGCGTGTGGGGCAGCATCGGATATGACTTCAGGTCACTCTGACAGCACAGCAGTATGTCATGGACATCCTATATCCTCATTTGCTACCTCCATGTCCAACAGAGTTACAAGAGACAGAGCAGTGAAAACATATCCAGTTGTTGACTCACAAAATGGTTTTGAGCTGTGACGCATATGGTGTTAAGTGAATCATTCATACAAAAAGAAAAGAAGAAGAAGCTAAAGTCAGAATGTGAAAAAATTGGAGAATGGAATAGATATTTGAAGACTTCACACTTGAAACTCCCAGTTTTCCTATTGTGAAAGTGCCTTTGTGACCATATGCATTTCACTGACGATAAACTTTTTTTTTCCCCCTGGGTCTTGGCTCCATATTTTTTCATCCAGTTGAGTCAGAATACTTGCATAGTATTTGTGAGGTATTGTTTCAGTCTTGCAAGCTAATCTAAAATACAAATCCCTTTTGCATCCTAGAAAACAATGACCACTCTTTCTCTCCGATGAAGTCACCTTAGCTATTTTTGTGCAACTGCTGTTTCATTTCGGTCATCTCTCATCCACGGGAACAGATTGGTGCATAGAATCAGTTGTGTGTCAGATTGTCCCAAATTGTTTTTCACATTAGGTTGTAGTGAGGCTTCAACAGATATGCCACTCACTTTCTGGTACAGCCACGGCATCAACTGTTTTGCACATCTTTTTAATTACTGATCTTGCAATATCACACTGTGTTCTTTCTCAGCATTTTCATATTTGATTGTAATTCTAGGAAATTGTTCATGAGTCATCTTACAGACATATGCCACATATGAATTC
Organism: Schistocerca serialis cubense; assembly: GCF_023864345.2. Lineage (NCBI taxonomy): Eukaryota > Metazoa > Arthropoda > Insecta > Orthoptera > Acrididae > Schistocerca > Schistocerca serialis. The sequence continues at coordinate 23,297,679 of NC_064643.1, forward strand.
AGCCACCCATTCCTTAACTGTTGACTATGAAGGAACTCCCCTCATGAACCATGGACCTTACCGTTGGTGGGGAGGCTTGCGTGCCTCAGCGATACAGATGGCCGTACTGTAGGTGCAACCACAATGGAGCGGTATCCGTTGAGAGGCCAGACAAACATGTGGTTCCTGAAGAGGGGCAGCAGCCTTTTCAGTAGTTGCAGGGGCAACAGTCTGGATGATTGACTGATCTGGCTTTGTAACATTAACCAAAATGGCCTTGCTGTGCTGGTACTGCGAACGGCTGAAAGCAAGGGGAAACTACAGCCATAATTTTTCCCGAGGACATGCAGCTCTACAACTAGACTAGAAGAAGAGATCGGTTGGTAGGACACGTTTTGAGGCATCAAGGCATCACAAATTTAGCATTGGAAGGCAGCGTGGAGGGTAAAAATCGTAGAGGGAGACCAAGAGATGAATACACTAAGCAGATTCAGAAGGATGTAGGTTGCAGGAGGTACTGGGAGATGAAGAAGCTCGCACAGGATAGAGTAGCATGGAGAGCTGCATCAAACCAGTCTCAGGACTGAAGACCACAACAACAACAACATGAATGAACTGACTCCTAATAAGTAAGATGATGCCTGTAGAAAAGTACAGCAAAACAGTAACCTCAAAAAAGGACAGGATAGACAGCGCATTCTGTAGGACATATTAAAAATGATTGGTAAAAGAGACTTGGCGTGTTAAATGCAGCTTTTGATTACATGATAATTGAATTGGATAGATAAACAATCTACTCGCTAAGTGGCGGCAGAACACACACATAAAAGAAGATTATAATTAGGCGAGCTTTCAGAGCCAGTAGCTCATTCTTCAGGCAGAAGGGTTGAAGTGGATGGAAGAGGGGTGAAGGATAGGTCTAGGAAAAAGGTTAGATTTTGAGAAAGTTACCCAGAACTGCAGATCAGGGGAGACTTTCCAGATGGGATGAGAAGGAAAGACTGATTCCACATCTACATACATACTCCACTAGCCATCATATGGTGCATGGCTGAAGGTACCCTGTCTCACTACAATAGTCTGAATAAAATTACTTGATAGTTGACATCAATCACTTGCTGCAACAATGTTGCCACATTGGCTACCAGCTACCGTTTGGTTACAGGTAACAACAAACAAGCAGCTCACTTCACAAATTATGTTAAATGTTTAACACAGAGCAATTTTTCTAGTGGCTGGTGCAAGGTATGTCAGAAATGTTGGATACTCTGTTGACTATTGATTTAAAGTGACCAGTGACTGAACTGGGGCAGACAACGTGTTTTGTATCCCTGACTGTAAACTTGTGTCCTAACCCAGCTGAGAAAATTGTGGTCAACAGTCTGCAGCAGTACTAATATCATTATCGCTTTGTTCATGGCGATTAAAGCTAACCCTTAAGGGTAAACTCAAGACAACAAAAACTCAATTTCAGGGCTGAAAGCAAATTGAAATTTCTCCGTGACATTTGTTACCTGTAACTATCCTTAAACTAGCTGCACATGCTGCCATGTTTGAAACCAGTGAACAGTCCGTGTGGGCCCTTAGTCGTGGATTATAGATGACTGAGACAGATTCCAAATGAAGAAATAATGACAAGATGAAAAATAAGACCAAATAGAACAGTCAAAACAATGATGAAAAATGATGCAGCGAAGTATTAAAAATAAAAAAATACATTTAAACCAATTAATTGAATGAAAATAATAATCACACTCATTTGGTTAGATTTAGAATTAAAAATTTTGCTACATTGATGAGATTCAAACCTACGACATGCTACACATTAGATTAATCTGCCAACCATTGTGCTATGCCACAGCACTGCATGAAGTATTTATATATGTGAATGTAGTGACCCAGTTCCAACTATGAATTGCAACCTTAAAAATTTCAGTTTCACGCAGTGTAGTGAAAAGCTTATCTAATGTAAGATGATCTCTGTGAATATGATAACTATAAGTATGATACTGAATTACACCTTGTGCTGATTTATTCAGTAGTGTTTGGTTAGTGCTATGAATGAAATATGTGTCTTTCATTAGCATTGTTAATGTGTGTTGTTTTTGGTGTAGTTATCATGTGTCATGAAATACATAATAAAAGTGTCGGGCTCATAATTCGGGATACAAATACATCAAGAAAGAATGCTGTACCAGGAATTGGAAGTGACTGGCCAATTTTGGTGGAGTTTGGCAACAGCAGACAGTTCAAGTGTGACGCTGACAACTCTTATTGGCGTTTGAAGTGCCAACTATCAAGTAATTTTAATTCGACTGTAGTCAGTTCCTTTCCCGTTCCATCTGCCAATCGAGTGGGGAAAAAGTGAATGTCTATATGCCTCTCTATGAGTCCTAATTTGTCATCTCTTATCTTCGTGGTCCCTATGCGTAATGTATGTTGGTGCAAGCAGAATTGTTCTGCAGTCAGCACAGTGTTCCTCAAAATCCCTCCAGGGATTCCCATTTGAGTTCCAGAAACATCTCCATAATACTTGTATGTTGTTGTTTCAACCTACTGTTAACAAATCTAGTATCCTGCCTCTGAAATACCTCAATGTCTGCTTTAATTTGACCCCTTGCGGATCCCAGACACTCAAACTGTACTCAAGAAGAGATCACACTAGCACCCTATATGTGATGTCCATCACAGCTGAGCCACACTAGTAAAATCCACCCAACAAACGAAAGATGATTATTCACCTTCCCTACCATGACCCTCACAAGTTCGTTCCATTTCATATCACATTGCAAAGTTATGTCCAGATATTGAAACAATATGACTTCTTCATTCATGACACTACTAATGCAGGATTCTGGCATTATGGATTTGTTTTTCCAACTCATTTGCAGTAACTTATACTTTTCTACATTTAGGGTTAGCTGTCACTTATTGCACCAACTGGGAACTTTGTCCAAGTCATCTTTTATCCTCCTAAATCACTCAACAATGACACCTTCCATACACCACATCATCATCAGCAAACAACCATAGATTACTGTCCACTTTGTCCATCAGATCAGTTATGCACGTAGAAAATATGAGTAATAGCGCTCCTAGCACACATCCCTGGAACGATCCTAATGATACCCTAGTCACTGATGGACACTCACCGTCGGGATAATGTAGTGGGTTCTATTACTTCAGAAGTCTTTGAGCCACTCACATGTCTGGGAACCTATTCCATGTGCTTGTACCTTTGTTAAAAGTCTGCAGTGAGGCACTATGTCAAATGCTTCTCGGAAATCAAGAACTATGGAATCTGGGTTTGTGAATTTTTGATGGCAAAGTTAGAGGAGCAATGCATCTGCATTAAATTTTGCGTGAAACTCAAGAAAACCTTTACAGAGACACACCAAATGATGCAGGGAGCCTATAGCGATGAGTGCTTAAGCCATACTCGGTGTTACGTATTATTCACACGTTTTAAAAATGGCTTTACAAAAGTCAAAAATGATCCTTGTTCAGGACGCTCTTAGATGTCCCCTGATGACGCTTGTGTCAGGAACGTCAACGAAATTGTGTGTGCCAGTCGAAGATTCACTGTCCGAGAGATTGTAGAAGAATGTAACATTTCAATTGGATCATGTTATGAAATGACACAGCATCTTGGAATGCATTGTGTTGCCGCCAAGTTCATTCCACGGCTCATGAGTCAAAACCAAAAAAACTTTTTGGATCTCACAAAAGAGAATGAGATGTTCCATGTGAGAATAGTATGACCCCTGCAGACTTCTTTTTATTTCCAAAGTTGAAAAGGATGAAGTTTTGCAATGGTAGATGAGATAAAAGAAAATTCGCAGACAGCACTTTATGCGACCCAGCAAGAGGTGTGTCAAGACTGCTCCTGGAAGTGGAAATGATATTGGGAGCAGTGTATCAATTGTGGAGGAGAGTATTTCGAAGGAGACAATCCATAGTAACTAAAAGATAAGCATAGAAAATTTTGTGGACAAAGTTCTGGAATTTTTTGAACAGACGTCGTATGACAAAAGAGCATGCTGAGTTGCCCATGAGTGATGCTTTGTACTGATTTGTGGACATAAACTTATTGGTCACTATGAAACTGATTAGATTCAAACCCAGAATATGTACAAGAATTCTGCAGCAAACTGATGTTACGGATTGGTCTGTAATTTCGTAGGTCTGTTCTTTCGCCCTTCGTATTTACAGGAGACGCCTCTGTATTTTTTTCCCCAGTTGCTTAGGTCTTTCTGCTGGGTGAGAGATTCACAATAAATACAAGCTAAGTAAGGGTCCAGTGCCATGTAGCACTCTTTGTAAAACCAAATTGAGATTCCATCTGCAACTGGCGACTTATTTGTTTTTAATTATTTCAGGTGTCAGGGATGCTTACGAGGGTGGTTTGAAAAGTTCTTGAAACAGAATAGAAAAAAAGTACTTATGTCACTGAAACTTTTTTGTTTTTCAATGTACCCTGCTTGTAGATTAATTCACTTGGTCCAACAGTGTTCCAATACCTTGATCCCATCTCGACAATGATTTTCCTCCAGGCCTACAAAATAGTTGTCAACTCAGGCTACCAATTCTTCATTTAAGTGAATCTTCATCCACAAAGAAAAATTTTCAGTTTAGGGAAGAGGCACGTGTGGCAACAATTCATACCTTAGTTTGTGTAATTTTACCATGGCGATGGCACACGCGTGTGAGCGTGCATTGGCTTGATGCTAGATGACTTTCTTCCTTATTAAACCTGGCCTTTTTCGCATACCTTTTGTTATAATTTGTCCAGAAGGTTAGCATAGTATTCTCCAGTAATTGTTTGCCCAGCGGGGAGACAATGTACAAACAGAATCCCCTTCTCATCCCAGAACACTGATGCCATGATCTTCCCCGCTGAAGGAATTTGGTGGCGCATCCCAGAACACTGACGCCAAGTCCTTCCCCGCTGAAGGAGTTTGGCGGCGGAGATTCAGCATGTTTTCACTTCTTTGATTGTTGCTTTGTCTCTGGGGTATAGTAGTAAAACAAAGTTTCTTCGTGGTCACAAACCAGCACAAAAGATCTTGTTTGTTTCTCCTAAAACAGGCCAAACATTGTTGTGATATGTCCATTCTCATGCGTTTTTGACCCAGCGTCAAGAGTCGCGGCACCCATCTTGTGAATACCTTTCAGATACATCTGGCAAGCGTGAGCAATTTCATGCCCTCTAAATTGGTGATCCTCCTTGATCATTATGCGCACTTTTGCAATGATTTCTAGAGTAGTGACACATCTTGGCTGACCTATTCATGGATGATCATCATCTAAGCTCTCCTGACCAAATTTAAATTCATTTATCCACTTGGCAACAGTTGAAGACAAAGGAGCAGAGTCCCCTGGTGTATTCTGGAAATCGGCATGAATGTCCTTCGCTTTCATACCTTTCTTTATGAAGTTCTTAATTACTGCTTGAATCTTGACCCCCCCCCTGTACCGTCCCGTCATTGCAGATCACTACACAGGAACAACAACAGAGCCGTGTCACTGCCACAGCTCTCTTCCAAGAGCACTGACATGGCATGTGTTTACAGGCAACAGTCCAACGAATATCATGTGAACAACTTGTGCTAGCGCTGGCCTCTTGTGGTGATTGTTGTTAGGTGTCTTTGTGCTATTGTCAAATGACGGTATGTTTATATGATTCTCTTGCATGAATGATTTCTTGAATGCAAAATTTAAAACATTTATCTCCTACTGCCACACCAGACTGGTCAAGTGACTTGATGGAAAACTTTGACTCACTTAGTGATTTTACATAGGACAATAATTTCCCCTGCTTCTCAGCCAGATCTTTTGCTGAGGTATGACAGTGGTAGTAACCTTTCCTTGTTGGCATTTGGCATTCTCGTTTGAACTAAGAGTGCAGTAGCTTTTCCTTCCTCAGTATTTTCTGAATTTCATTGTTAAACCACAGTGGCTCTTTTGCATCCATAATTCGTTTACTAGGTACAGACTTGTTGAGAGTGCAATTCACGATCTATTTAAGCTTTGACCATAATCTCTCTATGTCCATCTTAATGGAACTAAGTGGGAACTAAGTGATGTCAGTTCTGTCTAAGTGAGGTGCTAACATCTGCTTATCTGCTCTTTCTGGCATGAACATTTTCCTAGCCTTCTTGACTGATTTATTAATTTTTGTAATCTTTGTTGTTATGATGTTATCATGATTATTAATCCCCATCTCTATGCTGAAGTCATTGATGATATCTGGACTGTTTGTAACTACAAGGTCTAAGATATTTCCATTGCATGTGGCATGACAAACTAGGTGCTCAAGACAATTTTCGAAAACCACATTCAAAAGTGCTTCACAAGATTGACTGCACCCCCTGAAATAAAGCCATAGGCTACCATCTATACTCAGTAGGCTAAATTAACCTCCAACTAGCATTGCATGATCTAGGTATTTACGTGCTACTGTCTGTAGACTTTCTTTGAATGGCTCCAAAACTGTCATAGCAGAACCGGGTGGATGATTAAAACATCCATTAATTAACGTGATTTCACATAGACTTGTTATAGGCAACCAGGTAACTTCACTGTCACAATCAGCTTTGACCTCAATAGAGACAATGGACACTTCCTCTCCTACAGTGTCTAACCTGCCTTTCCGATATATATTCCATTAATCACTAAATATGTGAGAGCTTTCTACTCTGGGTTTCAGCCAGCTCTCAGTCTCTGAGAATAATTTGAGTGGGAGACTTTCCTGGATGGCAGTAAATTCAGAAACTGTGTTACAAGTACTTTGACAACTGATAAAATTTTGACAATCTACACTGGAGTGAATTCAAAAGATAAACCTCAACCAACATTGAATGTATCTTGGTGATAAAGAGCCAAAATAAATAAATTGATGATTTTATTCCATTTCATCTGATTGAATGAAACACACACAGCATAACTACTCAGAAAACAACTATAGTGCGGATTACATTTACTATCATACATGTAGCACTCTGAGAACATTTCACCTTGTCATAGTAGTCCTGTGTTTTGGAACTAGGCAGTGCTTCATTTCACAAAGCGAAAGGAATAGCTTGTGTAAAAAAAAAAGAAGAGGAAATAGTGGTTGCTGGTGTTTTTAACACTATCATTCAATTTAGTTCCTACTGTGAACTTTGCAGCTAGGATATGTAAATGCTCTGAGACTGCTATTGATAATATCTTTATGAACAAATCTAGGGGAAAAAAGTCATATCACAAAACCAATAGTAAATGGACTATCTGATCACGACGTGCAGCATCTTGTGTTAAATGTTGAAACTTGTCACGATAAAAAAATATTAAATCTGAGTACAGGAGGATAATAAATAAGCCAGAAATTGAGGAATTCAGGAAATTGCTCAAAGACATGAACTGGAGAGATGTTTACCTGACTCAAATGGAAAATACAAAGCATTTATTAATAAAGTTACCTCCTCTTTTGAAAATTGTTTTCCCCTAAAGGTAACTCAGATCACACAGAAGTCAAAAGATAAACCATGGATTACACAAGGAATAAAGATATCATGTGGGGCAAAAAGGAGACTGTATCTACTATCTAGGAACATTTCTGATATTAGAATTGTAATGCATTGCAAAGAATACTGCAAAATATTGAATCAAGTAATCCAGAAATCGAAGTAGCTTTATTAAGAGAAAAAGATAATTGTATCGGGCAACAAAATAAGAACTGTATGGGATATAGTGAAGACAGAGAGAAGTGGGGCCAAAAAGGAAGTGGAACCGATAGCTCTAAAAGTAAATGAGACTTTGGTAACAAGTGCATGTAGTGCTGTAAATCTCTTAAGCAAGACTTAATTTTTGTTACTGACGGCTCGGGGTTATCAGGTTTGGTGAATGGTGCAATGGAGTATCTGGGACCAGTCTTTGAAGAACATCGTGCAGAACCTATACGAGGAACTTTGAATTCCAACCATTGCTTCTCAGTATACTTACTCCATAATGAAATTTGATGCAAGTTATATATCTATATTTCCAACAAATAGCTCAATACATATTATCAATACTAGGAATAAGAACAATCTACATAAAGACCTAAAATCACTTATGTTGGTCCAAAAGGGGGCCCAATATTCAGGAACACACATTTTCAATAAATTACCAGCAACCATTAAAAACTTGGTTTCAGATAAAGCACAGTTTAAACAGAGTTTGAATGACTTTTTGATAGGCAATGCCTTCTACTCTACAGATGAATATCCTAACAGAGACTGTTAGGCCAGTGTAAGTAAAAATATGTTAGATTTAAGTTTTGACAGTACTTGGTTGCAACAGTCAATATTAGGTATTTTGTGTATGCTAAATTTATTAATAGTGCATAACATAAATTTATTAATAGTGCATAACAATGTTCCCCCCCCCCCCCATGAACCATGGACCTTGCCGTTGGTGGGGAGGCTTGCGTGCCTCAGCGATACAGATAGCCGTACCGTAGGTGCAACCACAATGGAGGGGTATCTGTTGAGAGGCCAGACAAATGTGTGGTTCCTGAAGAGGGGCAGCAGCCTTTTCAGTAGTTGCAAGGGCAACAGTCTGGATGATTGACTGATCTGGCCTTGTAACAATAACCAAAACGGCCTTGCTGTGCTGGTACTGCGAACGGCTGAAAGCAAGGGGAAACTACAGCCGTAATTTTTCCCGAGGGCATGCAGCTTTACTGTATGATTACATGATGATGGCGTCCTCTTGGGTAAAATATTCCGGAGGTAAAATAGTCCCCCATTCGGATCTCCGGGCGGGGACTACGCAAGAGGATGTCGTTATCAGGAGAAAGAAAACTGGTGTTCTACGGATCGGAGCGTGGAATATCAGATCCCTTAATCGGGCAGGTAGGTTAGAAAATTTAAAAAGGGAAATGGATAGGTTGAAGTTAGATATAGTGGGAATTAGTGAAGTTCGGTGGCAGGAGGAACAAGACTTCTGGTCAGGTGACTACAGGGTTCTAAACACAAAATCAAATAGGGGTAATGCAGGAGTAGGTTTAATAATGAATAGGATAATAGGAATGCGGGTAAGCTACTACAAACAGCATAGTGAACGCATTATTGTGGCCAAGATAGATACGAAGCCCACGCCTACTACAGTAGTGCAAGTTTATATGCCAACTAGCTCTGCAGATGACGAAGAAACTGAAGAAATGTATGATGAAATAAAAGAAATTATTCAGATTGTGAAGGGAGACAAAAATTTAATAGTCATGGGTGACTGGAATTCGAGTGTAGGAAAAGGGAGAGAAGGAAACATAGTAGGTGAATATGGACTGGGGGACAGAAATGAAAGAGGAAGCCGCCTGGTCGAATTTTGCACAGAGCACAACATAATCATAACTAACACTTGGTTTAAGAATCATGAAAGAAGGTTGTATACATGGAAGAACCCTGGCGATACTAAAAGGTATCAGATAGATTATTTAATGGTAAGACAGAGATTTAGGAACCAGGTTTTAAATTGTAAGACATTTCCAGGGGCAGATGTGGACTCTGACCACAATCTATTGGTTATGGCCTGTAGATTAAAACTCAAGAAACTGCAAAAAGGTGGGAATTTAAGGAGATGGGACCTGGATAAACTAAAAGAACCAGAGGTTGTACAGAGATTCAGGGAGAGCATAAGGGAGCAATTGACAGGAATGGGGGAAATAAATACAGTAGAAGAAGAATGGGTAGCTTTGAGGGATGAAGTAGTGAAGGCAGCAGAGGATCAAGTAGGTAAAAAGACGAGAGGTAGTAGAAATCCTTGGGTAACAGAAGAAATATTGAATTTAATTGATGAAAGGAGAAAATATAAAAATGCAGTAAGTGAAACAGGCAAAAAGGAATACAAACGTCTCAAAAATGAGATCGACAGGAAGTGCAAAATGGCTAAGCAGGGATGGCTAGAGGACAAATGTAAAGATGTAGAGGCCTATCTCACTAGGGGTAAGATAGATACCGCCTACAGGAAAATTAAAGAGACCTTTGGAGATAAGAGAACGACTTGTATGAATATCAAGACCTCAGATGGAAACCCAGTTCTAAGCAAAGAAGGGAAAGCAGAAAGGTGGAAGGAGTATATAGAGGGTCTATACAAGGGTGATGTACTTGAGGACAATATTATGGAAATGGAAGAGGATGTAGATGAAGATGAAATGGGAGATATGATACTGCGTGAAGAGTTTGACAGAGCACTGAAAGACCTGAGTCGAAACAAGGCCCCCGGAGTAGACAATATTCCATTGGAACTACTGACGGCCGTGGGAGAGCCAGTCCTGACAAAACTCTACCATCTGGTGAGCAAGATGTATGAAACAGGCGAAATACCCTCAGACTTCAAGAAGAATATAATAATTCCAATCCCAAAGAAAGAAGGTGTTGACAGATGTGAAAATTACCGAACTATCAGCTTAATAAGTCACAGCTGCAAAATACTAACACGAATTCTTTACAGACGAATGGAAAAACTAGTAGAAGCCAACCTCGGGGAAGATCAGTTTGGATTCCGTAGAAACACTGGAACACGTGAGGCAATACTGACCTTACGACTTATCTTAGAAGAAAGATTAAGGAAAGGCAAACCTATGTTTCTAGCATTTGTAGACTTAGAGAAAGCTTTTGACAATGTTGACTGGAATACTCTCTTTCAAATTCTAAAGGTGTCAGGGGTAAAATACAGGGAGCGAAAGGCTATTTACAATTTGTACAGAAACCAGATGGCAGTTATAAGAGTCAAGGGACATGAAAGGGAAACAGTGGTTGGGAAGGGAGTAAGACAGGGTTGTAGCCTCTCCCCGATGTTGTTCAATCTGTATATTGAGCAAGCAGTAAAGGAAACAAAAGAAAAATTCGGGGTAGGTATTAAAATTCATGGAGAAGAAATAAAAACTTTGAGGTTCACCGATGACATTGTAATTCTGTCAGAGACAGCAAAGGACTTGGAAGAGCAGTTGAATGGAATGGACAGTGTCTTGAAAGGAGGATATAAGATGAACATCAACAAAAGCAAAACAAGGATAATGGAATGTAGTCTAATTAAGTCGGGTGATGCTGAGGGAATTAGATTAGGAAATGAGGCACTTAAAGTAGTAAAGGAGTTTTGCTATTTGGGGAGCAAAATAACTGATGATGGTCGAAGTAGAGAGGATATAAAATGTAGGCTGGCAATGGCAAGGAAAGCGTTTCTGAAGAAGAGAAATTTGTTAACATCCAGTATAGATTTAAGTGTCAGGAAGTCATTTCTGAAAGTATTTGTATGGAGTGTAGCCATGTATGGAAGTGAAACATGGACAATAAATAGTTTGGACAAGAAGAGAATACAAGCTTTCGAAATGTGGTGCTACAGAAGAATGCTGAAGATTAGATGGGTAGATCACATAACTAATGAGGAAGTATTGAATAGGATTGGGGAGAAGAGAAGTTTGTGGCACAACTTGACCAGAAGAAGGGATCGGTTGGTAGGACATGTTCTGAGGCATCAAGGGATCACCAATTTAGTATTGGAGGGCAGCGTGGAGGGTAAAAATCGTAGAGGGAGACCAAGAGATGAATACACTAAGCAGATTCAGAAGGATGTAGGTTGCAGTAGGTACTGGGAGATGAAAAAGCTTGCACAGGATAGAGTAGCATGGAGAGCTGCATCAAACCAGTCTCAGGACTGAAGACCACAACAACAACAACAACAACAATATTTCATTCTGACAGCGTATTAATTCTGTAAATATTAGCTTCTCCAGTTTACTGTATTGTATTCACCTATTTTGACAATCTCGTGACAAATGATCAGGGTAGTATTCATTATATTAAAATGTTTTGTGTTATACATTCTGACATGTTCCACACCCTTGAGAATCATCTCATTTTTTCGGTGTATGTAACGAAAACTGAATCAAATCAAATGCAATCACCATCTCTCACCATGTAATAACTTCACTTCTTCTTCTTCCCTTGTCGTCTCCTGTTTTTCCAGTACTCATCCATCTCCTCCTCATGTTTTTCCCCCTTTATTCTATTCGTGTTGTTCTCAATCCCCTATTTCTTCTGCATCGAAAGCCTTTTATTTTTATTTTATTTTTTTTTTATCGAGGTGAGTCTTTATGGACTGCGTGGTAACAACCGACTTCACTGTAGTGTCCATGTCTTGTTCTTGCTCCAGCTTTGACTTCCTGCCAGTATCTTCTGAGCCCCTCCAAGAAGTACCTTTTTATGCCCTTCAGATAAGGGTCCTCACTGTCTTTCGGATGTTGATGCCATGTTAAAACCTTGGTAGTTGGTCACCAATCTTCTAAATTTGTTCCTTTCAGGAATTTCTCTCTGAGATACCAATCTGCTTAAGATCTTTTTCACATTCTTTGAACCATCTCGGCCTCGTTTTCTTAGATAGGATGAAACTCTGTATTCTTTTTGATAGTCTATCACCGTCCATTTTCATGAGATGACCATAAAATAACAATCATTTCTTTGTAATGGATGCTGTGATAGGTTCTGTCTTGCTGCACGATTCCTCATTTGCTCTCATTCGCCATTGTCCATCGACCCATCTATTACCTTAGGATTTTCCTTAATATCCTACACTCACGCTTTTCCAGCCGCTCAGCTTGACCTTGTCTATTCGTGGTCAAAGTTTTGGATGCTTATAAGCCCTCAGGTTTTACAACTGTATTATAATGTTGGAACTTGGCCCACATACTCATAGACTTTTTGTTATAAGTATTCTTTGTCAGTTGGTATGCTTGGTCTAACTTCCTCATCCTGGCAATTGCTTCTTCTTTTAATCCATTCTCCTGGTGGATGACTTCACCGAGATACCTGAAATTCTTAATTCATCCGATTTTTTCCCAGGTTGGTTACCATCCATTCAGGTCCGTTACAGATGTTCGTCATATATTTTGTCTTTTGAATAGAGATCTGGAGTCTAACTTTTTTCAGCAATTTCTGACAGCCTATTTATCTTGTTGACTGCTGACTCTATGTTGTTAGCAAAAATGGCCAGGTCAGCCGCAAAATCTAAGCAGTCAATGCACACCCCTTTGTTCTTAGGACCAAGTCTGAACCACTCTTCATTTGTTTCTTCTTGGGCTAATAACTTTCTCCACTCTCGAGTGACCTTTTCCAAGACACAATTGAAAAGGAGAGGGATAGTCCATCTCCTTGTCTTATGTCCGTTCTGATTGTAAAGGGTTTAGATACCTCACCCATAAATTTAATTTTTGACGCTGTGTTAGTAAGAGTTTGTTTGATCAGCTTTCTTGAGGTATTATCCATCCCAAACTTTTCCAAAATATTCATTAATGCCTGTCAGTCGATGGAGTCATATACTTTTTGAAAATCAACAAACATGACCACATAGTTATTTCTTCCAGTTTTTTGGACCTGATGATGTTCTTCAGGCTAAAGATCTGTTCTGCGCAAGAATCGCCCTTTCGGAAACCAGCTTGATAGTCCCCAATCAGTTGGTTACAATGACCTTCTATTCTATTCTGTATCACTTTGGAGAGAATCTTATATGGAACAGATACTAATGAGGTACCCCTATAGTTATTGACATTCTATTTATCACCTTTTTTGTGTAGACGATGGATTAAAGCTGACTGCCGTTCAGTTGGTATCATCCCAGCTCTCCAGATCTCCTCAAAAAGTTGGACTAGTATATCTAGAGTTTCATTATTTGCCAGCTTCAGTAGTTCCACCACTATTGAATCCTCTCCAGTTGCCTTATTATTCTTAAAGTTGTTGATGATCTCTTTGGTCTCCTCTTTACTAGATGGAGATTAGGGGTAGTTTGTGGATTGGGGCACATGCAGGGAATCTTTCTTTCGGTTCATCACAATTAAGTAGGTTTTCAAAGTAACGAGACATGATCTTGCAGTTTTCTTTGTTGGTCAGGCCGAGTGTGGTGTGCATACTGTAAGACCTTCAGTACACACACCATCAGATTATTTGACTTGTTGCTCTAACGAAGTAAGCGAGTGTCAGCAATATGTCTCGTGGTCTTATCATGGTGTGTTTATCTTCTGCCATTCGGTCAGATGATAGAAATGCCACTTGCATGCTTAGAGTAGCAGATTGACGGTGACCAACTTTAAACAGAATTTGATTAATTTTCACACACATTTACTAAAATAATAACAAATATAAAAATTACTTAACTTGGTTCTGGATGCTATTTACAGTTGACAATCTGAAGTTCTTTGGGATTGGTACGTTAATCTTATTCTCACATATATCTCAGATACTTGACAAAAGTGTCTATACATTTATCTTCATGGCTATGTACAGGAATATGGTAATCTTATCAGGCGCAGACTGAATCTTGACTATGGACTGGTACAGACAATTGTAGAACTCGACGGACTGGTACAGACTAATGCAGACTGGTACAGACTAATGCAGACTCATACAGACTGGTGCAGACAAATGCAGACTGACTGATCGAAGGTCTTTACACTCGTTATAATACCTCGCACGTTCATGTATCACTGCGCGAGTGTGATGCGCGAGGAGAAAATGTTCTATGTTAGCAGCAATCTCATTGGCTGCGTTACATACACTCCTGGAAATGGAAAAAAGAACACATTGACACCGGTGTGTCAGTTCCACCAGACTTGCTCCGGACACTGCGAGAGGGCTGTACAAGCAATGATCACACGCACAGCACAGCGGACACACCAGGAACCGCGGTGTTGGCCGTCGAATGGCGCTAGCTGCGCAGCATTTGTGCACCGCCGCCGTCAGTGTCAGCCAGTTTGCCGTGGCATACGGAGCTCCATCGCAGTCTTTAACACTGGTAGCATGTCGCGACAGCGTGGACGTGAACCGTATGTGCAGTTGACGGACTTTGAGCGAGGGCGTATAGTGGGCGTGCGGGAGGCCGGGTGGACGTACCGCCGAATTGCTCAACACGTGGGGCGTGAGGTCTCCACAGTACATCGATGTTGTCGCCAGTGGTCGGCGGAAGGAGCACGTGCCCGTCGACCTGGGACCGGACCGCAGCGACGCACGGATGCACGCCAAGACCGTAGGATCCTACGCAGTGCCGTAGGGGACCGCACCGCCACTTCCCAGCAAATTAGGGACACTGTTGCTCCTGGGGTATCGGCGAGGACCATTCGCAACCGTCTCCATGAAGCTGGGCTACGGTCCCGCACACCGTTAGGCCGTCTTCCGCTCACGCCCCAACATCGTGCAGCCCGCCTCCAGTGGTATCGCGACAGGCGTGAATGGATGGACGAATGGAGACGTGTCATCTTCAGCGATGAGAGTCGCTTCTGCCTTGGTGCCAATGATGGTCGTATGCGTGTTTGGCGCCGTGCAGGTGAGCACCACAATCAGGACTGCATACGACCGAGGCACACAGGGCCAACACCCGGCATCATGGTGTGGGGAGCGATCTCCTACACTGGCCGTACACCACTGGTGATCGTCGAGGGGACACTGAATAGTGCACGGTACATCCAAACCGTCATCGAACCCATCGTTCTACCATTCCTAGACCGGCAAGGGAACTTGCTGTTCCAACAGGACAATGCACGTCCGCATGTATCCCGTGCCACCCAACGTGCTCTAGAAGGTGTAAGTCAACTACCCTGGCCAGCAAGATCTCCGGATCTGTCCCCCATTGAGCATGTTTGGGACTGGATGAAGCGTCGTCTCACGCGGTCTGCACGTCCAGCACGAACGCTGGTCCAACTGAGGCGCCAGGTGGAAATGGCATGGCAAGCCGTTCCACAGGACTACATCCAGCATCTCTACGATCGTCTCCATGGGAGAATAGCAGCCTGCATTGCTGCGAAAGGTGGATATACACTGTACTAGTGCCGACATTGTGCACGCTCTGTTGCCTGTGTCTATGTGCCTGTGGTTCTGTCAGTGTGATCATGTGATGTATCTGACCCTAGGAATGTGTCAATAAAGTTTCCCCTTCCTGGGACAATGAATTCACGGTGTTCTTATTTCAATTTCCAGGAGTGTATTAATACGCGGATCGGCGGAAGCAGAATTTGGTCCGTCTCTATGGCAGCGCCATCTCATAGTGCGGAGATGGACGAGTGCTGCGCCTGCGCTGTTTTGCTTAGCGGGGCGCACTCTAGTGGGAAATTTGTGTACGCGCTGAATATGCGGAACTATGTACACAACACTGAGCTTTCCATTTTCGTCTCTAAAACAAAAACTAGGGGCTTGGTATCCTTTCAAGTTCGATTTGATCGTCTGATAGAAGTCTCTGACATTGTTTATCTGGAAACACTGATCGATCTATTCTAACTGCTGTTTCTCATGCAATTGCTTAGACCTTCATAGAGTTCTGGCTGCATATTTTCGAACTTCATGGAATACATCAAAATCATCAGGACTCCTGGTAGAATTCCACTATTTCCATGCACTTGCTGTTTGGGCCACCACCTCACCACAAACCTCATTCCACCATGTATGATTCCTCTTTTTAGCTGTCAGGATTGTAGTATTAGCTGCTTGTTGGATCACGGAGGCAATGTCTGCCCATTTATGGGATTCAACTGTCAGTTACTGGTGGCATTGTTCCAATATGTTTTGATTGATTTTGATCTTCGCAATATCATATTTATGAATTTTATTTCCGGTTTTCACGGTCTTATTGAGAGGGATGAAATTAATTTTGATCTTGGAGAGGTGATGATCCTTTTAAATTCAGTATTTTATCTGTAAAAAGGTTTCTTTCTATTATTTCTGATTGTTTGATGTTGTTTCTTTCTTATTTCTGTAATCCATGCTATCATTGAGTCCTTCTTCCAGTACTACTCATTCAGTAGAGGTCTCTAAAAAAAGATTAATCTTCTTTTAGCCATTACTTCTGATATTTTCTCAAAATTTTTGTAGATCTCCTCATTACTTCTCATTTTCCAGCCATCTGTAGCTTGTATTGCAACCATTATTTTCTAATAATGCTCCTTTGAGGAACCTCTGTTCTGTCCAGCTTATAGTTCATCATTAGGCATCCTCATCCATATAAACATCCTGGTCATACCACTGTGGGATAGTGTTTTAGTTTTGTTTTTTTAGTTGTACATTTCTTGTTGTAAATATCCTTTGTAAAACGATTTGCTCTCTCCAGTTTGCTGACTCTTGCATCTACTGTTAATTCTTCTAGTCCATTTTGTTGTACAGTTTGTCCAATATATTTAAATTTACTTACTAATGCTATTTTACATTTTTGTTTTTCTAAGAATGTTGATGCATTGTTTGAAATTGTCATCAATGTTGTTTTTTCGGCTGAAATTTTGGGACCAGCTCTCTTTGCTATTTCTTCCAAAAGATTTCTTTCAATAACTGTCTGTCAGATTTTTTTGAAAGTATATCAGAATCATCTGCAGAAGCCAGGCAGTTTACCTTAATTCCATTTGTTATTCGTCCTAAAATTATTGGTTCAATTTTGTAATTTTTTTTTCTCCAAATTCCAGATACTTTCTATTTTTTCTAGAATGCAGTGTTACAGTAAAGGTGATAAACTGTCCCCTTGTCTAACACCAGTTTTTATTTCAAATGGTTGAGATACTTCTCCCATAAATTTAGCTTCAGTCATCCTATTTGCTAGTGTTTTGAAGATTATGTTTGCTTTAATACAAAATTCTTTGATGATTTTACCTATAATTTCTCTGCCTACCAAATCAAAAGTTTTCTTGAAACAAATACATGATACTATTATAGGTTTGGTGATTAGCAGTCTGTGGAGGATTATCGATTTTCTAATAAACATCTGCTCTGTGCAGGGTCTTCCCTTTCTAGAGCTCCTCGAGATTCTCCCAGTTATTTGTCTAAAGTTTCTACAACTCTGTCCAGAGAATTTTTGATAATATTTTGTATACCACTGGCAGAAGTGAGGCATCTCTGCCATTGTTGACATTTTGAGTGTCCCCTTTTTTTCATAGCTGTGGATTAATGCTTTCCATAATCTCTTCAGCTTTCCAAATGTTCTCAAACAGCAGTTGTAGATCATTTGTGTGTTCTGACTATTTCAATAATTTTGCTGTAGTGGAGTCTTCATTTGTTGCTTTGAAGTTTTGGAAGATTTGATGGCTTCATGAATTTATTGCTCTGTTAGTGGAAAATCTTCCTCCAGATGTTGTGGGACTGCTATTATATATTGCTACAATGTGCTGTTATTGTTGTTGTTGTTGTTGTTGTTTGGTTGCCTGTTCTTCAGCACTTTCTTTCTGTTTCCTTTATCTATTTGCCGCCATTTTAGCCCATTTACCGGTATTTTCAGCTTGTTCTTCACTTATTTGACCTCTTCACTTATTTGGCTCCTCTTGAAGAGATCTTATTTCTCAGCATTTAAAATTACATCATCTGCTGCTCTTTCGCAACTGAATTTCATCATGTCCATCTTCCTTGACTCAAGATCCTGAATTTTCATCCTTAATTCTTGAACAGTCTCATTTCTCTTTTTGTGTTTTCCAGATGAAGAAACTTTTGGTCCTCAAAGCTAAGATTAGTATCAGTTTTTTTATTTGTTTCTGCCTATGGCTGCTATATCTCTTTAGTGAGAATATTTTCTCTCTCTGTATTTGATTATAGTCTAAGTCTGAATATTTTTATAAGTACATTTATTGCTGTAGCAATGAGTAAAATAAATTGTATTGCACTGCCTGTAGCATGTAGCACCATTTTGACTTTTAGTCCTCTTGCTGTACAAAAAGTAGCTTTGATGATTACTTAATACAAGTATTTTGTAAGAGCTGTGGAACGGTTAGTATCTGTTTATATTTTTCTGATTAATTCAAGCTCGTCAATGCACATCCTGTGTTAAGGAAATATTTGCACTGAATTTACTGTGTGTTAAATATAAGCAGTGGATCCATTGGGGTAGTCTGCTTGGTAGAAATATGTCAAGGTGAACAAAACAGGAGATGGTGAAGGAAGAGAGGGAAAAGAACAACATTTGCTTCTCATCAGCATTATAACTGGGTTGCAACATTCAGTGAAAATTATCTGTGACAGGAAGTTGTCATAAATACATTTTTTGAAGAAACTTTATGTTTTTATAAGCATTTATTAAATTTAAAAAGTTGGATTTCATCTGTTAATACAAAAGATAATGTTTTGCATTGCAGGCATGATGAACCTGTCAAAGATGAAGAATCGGCCAATGATTCTTATTGGAGGATAACAGTATGTATAACTTAAACTTGAGATTCTTGAAAATAAAGCTAGTCAGTATTTCTTAACAGTACTGATTTAAATACATCTAAAAGATCGCTGTTACCTAAATGAAAGTTGATGAGCAAAGTCTTAGTGGACATTTGTATAAAATTGTCATAGGTGTTATTTACAAGAAGAGTAAATAGTTTCAATAGGAATGTGGTGAGACATTTAACAAATGTCATGACCACACATTAATAGGACCTTATAACACTACCATTATGATATTAGTATGCTTTTACGTAAATAACAGAAACCCTGTCTCTATGTTGCCACGTATAACCCTCTTACTAAAATTTAGTTTAGTTTTAAAATAAAATACACTATCGAAGGATAGTCCTGTTTACAGGAAAAGATAATCAATAGAGTTATCCTTCTTACAGGATTTACCGTGTGTTGCGTCTAATGGATAAGTAAATTGGACTATTCACTTCTTTTCCGAAGATCTTACCCAGTGGCTAGATAGGAACACAGTATGAATAATAATATACTGAAGCTAGGAAAACTCATTTCCAAGTTCATTTAGTGGTTTAAAACATGTACTTAATGGTCACCAACCTATCCTGGCAATGAAATAGTGAAGTATTGGAGAAGCAGAAATGTGAATTTTGCCTACTTTCTTGCTACTGTTTAGTTTGGCTCTTCAAATAAATTACCCCACTTAAACAATTTTGGGCTACATCTTTATACATTATGTTTTTAAAAAAGAAAAAGCCCAGTAGATAACTTCAAGGAAGGTAAAAAAAATTAGCCGGGGTGGGGGGGACTACCTTTAGAAAAGCACTTTCCATAATCAAGAAACTTAAATACTTAGACACTAAAGCACGCACTTTTTAACTGAACATTTCACTTAAAGAAAACCTCTTTCTTGGTGGAATTTACATTCAAAAGCTATTATTCTTTGAAATAATTCTGTGTAGCCATCTAACAGGTTCTAGTAACTTGGCTTCACTCTGATTGAATTTTATGTAAGCAAACCATAACACTTTACAATAGTTAAGAAAACATTTTTATTATTTACACTAAAGCAATTTAAATGGTGCCTCTTTATATTAACTTGGCACTTCATAAGTCTGTAAAACAGGACACTCGGATTAATCAAACACCAGGAAGGAACCCTATACAGATGTATGATTAGGATGAAATAACAGGGTGAGCCAGTTTCCGTAAAGTTCAAGAATGATTATTAAAACACATTTTAAATTAATGGTTCATGCTGTACAAAGGTAAAAATAGAAAAAAATCTTATCTGGTGGCTGTAGGCTTGAGTGTGGTGAACAGTTATGATGGCTACACTACCCACACTACGGCCTGCAAGTTTCTTGCTGTATGGGCTCAATTTCTCTTCTTGGCTTCATTCAGTTTTACATACAGTAGCTCAACAACTCGCAGCTATGCTGTAAGCTGTTTGCAGTCTTCAACCGAGGCATTTTTATGAAAATTTGCAGGCAAAGCTTCTGCTCCACAAAGGAGTTACCTCAATCACTGCTGCCTTCAGACTGTGTGACTTACTTCCCGAACTTGCTCAAGGTAGCACGCCAGTTCGCCTTTCGCACCTCTTCCGTGCGCCACAGCCATTTTCGTTTCAAACAAAAGCACACTGGTTTTTACATAACACCTATTTCTTACATTGTTCCTAAGCATGACCATTTCTTAAATTGTCAAATATACATCAACATGAACAATTTATACACACACATATTTTTAAATACAAAATGTTATCAAAACATTATTTAGACACTTGGTATCCTTTGTAGAGGACTTGGGCAGGTTTGTCCCATCCTAGTACACATTATTTTGTTACTTCCCTTCAGATATTCCATTTAGCTACATCTACAATAATTCCCAATGTTCTGACTTTTGAGGTGTCCAGTGTGGGTTGCTCGCCACTTCCTGGGTGTATTGTATCGAGTTAGCTTTTTCAAATTTCCATGAGGGTTTATCAATGTATTTTGTAACTGATATTTCAGCACCAATGATAACTTTTGTGAGCCAATGTACACTCCTTGAAAAATGTTTAGGTACTACTATTGAGTGATTCAGTGGTAATTTGTTCTCATCAGTGGAAAAGATGGATGGGTCAGGTTTTGTATCAGTTTCCATCTGCCTGCCCAAAACTTTTTAAATTCCTTGGCATCAAACTTAGATAATTTCTTGTGTGTTGATCCATTCGAACAATGGTTCTCTATTTTTGTCTCTATTTATGTATCTCCAGGTTGTGTTTTGGAATTAAAATCTTAAACATATACGTGCTGTCTAGTTGCTGTGTGTAAGACTAGTGTCAGACACTTTCCGTTAGGTGATTTGTGGACTGATGTAATAACCAGGCCTTTGAGTTTTATCTTAATTACTTCTACATCACTAATTTTCTGACAGCTTAAGCCAGCATAATCCAAGAGCTGTTTCTTTTTTCATTTATTGTGGATGCACCTAACAATTGAGAGGAGTATTGATATTGCTTTATATTGCGTAATCTTGCATGTAGCTGCTGAATTATCACCTAAATGCATTTCCTTTAGAGCTATAATACTGATGGCATGCTCATCATTTAATTTGCTTTGGTAACTGCATTTGTCACTTGTTAATCCTACATTAATTTGCATAATATGGACACCTTGCCTGATAATGTTTGACTGTAAGCTCTGAGACGTGCTGGACCATCTTTTGTGTAGAGTTTTTGCTGTCTGCTCCTGCAGTCACACAGCCTTGGTGCACCATCTCAGGGGTTGTCTACATGCCCCACAACAGTCTTTTTGGTGTCCAGTGTGAATGATTCACTGGTAAATATCCTGTCCCATACACTTTTGTTTGTAGACAATACTACTGTGTTAGCTGAAAATAGAAACCCTGAGCCAGGAAGCAGTAGTCTCAGTACCTCAGAGAATTAGTTTCAGGTAAAGTATATGGATCTAACATATCTAAAATGCACATGGTTTAGTTTGGAAACCACACAGACAGCCAAATGTACACACCCGCAGTAGCTGCTAGGGGTGGGGGGGCAGAGTGATTGGAGAAGACAGTACATGGTCTGAATGGGAAAAGATTGGTGGGTACAGAAGAGAGAAGGTAAAAGGTAAAGTGATACAGTGGGAAACAAATTAGCAGAGGTTTAGGTCAGGTGGATGGCACTAGATGTGCTGGAGAGACAATTTCCACCTGTGTAGTTCAGAGAAACTTGCACTGGAAGGGAATATCCAAATGGTATGTCTAGTGAAGCAGTTGTTGAAGTGGTGTACAGCCTCTTGGCAACTGCAATGTCAAGTCTGTGGTTTCCACAGTTTGATGCTAGACATTACTGCGAGTGAACAGTTGGTTACTTGTCATCCCTACATGGAAAATTGTATGGTAATTGCAGCATAGCTGATTTTTAACAGGTTGCTTTTGCACATGATCGTGCCTTTTATATGGTGGGAGATGCCTGCGACTGGACTGCTGTAGGAGGTGGTGGGTGGATTTGTGGGACAGGTCTTGCACCTGGGTCACTCACAGGATTAGTGGCGGACAAGTATGTTCTCTAGATTGTGCAGGCCGTGGAACACTACTTTGCAAGACATTGACTGTGAAAAACAGAGATTGCATCGGGATTGAATACAAAACACACAATGCCAAGTTAAGCACAAGAAGAGTGAATCTTCTAAGAGTTTGTGCTTCCAGCGGCTCCTGGGAGACCAGTATTAGATTCCGATGCACCAGTGCAGGTTTACTGTATCCTTTATACCTTCACATTGACCATGAAACACAGAAATTCGATCGGGACTGAATACAAAATGCACAATGCCGTCTTAAGTACATTAGGAGTGAATCTTCTAAGAGTTTGTGCTTTGAGTTTCTCCTGGGAGACCAGTATTAGACTCCGATGCACCAATGAAGGTTTACTGTATCCCTTGGTCTTTCACATTGACCACGAAACACAGAAATTGCATCGGGATTGAATACAATTGGCACAATGCAGACTTAAGTACAAGAAGAGTGAATCATCTAAGAGTTTGTGATGTGGGCGTCAACTGGTAGACCAGTATTAGATTCCGATGCACCAGTGCAGGTTTACTGTATCCCTTGGACTTTCATATTGACCATGAAACACAGAAATTGCATCGTGATTGAATAAAAATGGCACAATGCCGACTTAAGTACAAGAAGAGTGAATCTTCTAAGACTTTGTGATTTGAGCGGCTCCTGGGAGACCAGTAATAGATTCCGATGCACCAGTGCAGGTTTACTGTATCCCTTGGACTTTCATATTGACCATGTAACACAGAAATTGGATCGGGATTGAATACAAACGGCTTAATGCCGACCTAAGTACAAGAAGAGTAAATCATCTAGGAATTTGAGTTTTGAGCGGCTCCTGGGAGACCAGTATTAGATTCCAATGCATCAATGCAGGTTTACTGTATCCCTTCGACTTTCACATTGACCATGATACACAGAAAATGCATCGGGATTGAATTGAAATGGAACAATGCCGACTTAAGTACAGGAAGAGTGTATCTTCCATGCGTTTCTGCTTTGAGCGTATCCTGGGAGACCAGTATTACATTCCGATGCACCAGTTCAGGTTTACTGTATCCGTTTGACCTTCATATTGACCATGAAACGCAGAAATTGCACCGCAATTGAATACAAAAGACACAATGCCGAATTAAGTACAAGAAGAATGAATCTTCTAAGAGTTTGTGATTTGAGCGGCTCCTGGGGGACCAGTATTAGATTCCGATGCACCAGCGCAGGTTTACTGTATCCTTTCGACTTTCACATTAACCACGAAACACAGAAATTTCATCTGCATTGAATACGATAGGCTCTACGCCGCCTCATGTACATGATGAGTGAATCTTCTAAGAGTTTGTGCTTTGAGCGACTCCTAATGGGTAAAGTATTAGATTCCGATGCTCCAGTGCAGGTATACTGTATACCTTGGACCTTCACATTGACCATGAAACACAGAAATTGCATCGGGATTGAATACAAAAGGCTTAATGCCGACATAAGTACAAGAAGAGTGAATCATCTAAGAATATGAGTTTTGAGCGACTACTGGGAGACCAGTATTGGATCCCGATGCACCAGTGCAGTTTTACTGTGTCCCTTGGACCTTAACATTGACCATGAAACACAGAAATTGCATCATAATTGAATACAAAACACCGAATGCCGACTTAAGTACAAGAGGAGTAAATCTCCTAAGAGGTTGTGCTTAAAGCGTCTCCTGCGAGACCAGTATTAGATTCCGCTGCACCAATGCAGGTTTACTCTATCCCTTGGACTGTCACATTGACCATGTAACACAGAAATTGGATCGGGATTGAATACAAACGGCTTAATGCCTCTTAAGTACAAGAAGAGTGAATCATCTAAGAATTTGAGTTTTGAGCGGCTCCTGGCAGACCAGAATTAGATTCCAATGCATCAATGCAGGTTTACTGTATCCCTTCGACTTTCACATTGACCATGAAACACAGAAATTGCATCGGGATTGAATTCAAATGGAACAATGACGACTTAAGTACTAGAAGAGTGAATCTTCTAAGAGTTTGTGATTTGAGCGGCTCCTGGGGGACCAGTATTAGATTCCGAAGCACCAGTGCAGGTTTATCGATTCCCTTGGACTTTCACATTGATCATGAGACATAGAAATTACATCGGGATTGAATACAAAACACACAATGCCGACATAAGTACAAGAAGAGTGATTCTTCTAAGATTTTGTGTATGAGCGGCTCCTTGGGGACCAGTATTAGATTCCGATGCACCAATGCAGGTTTACTGTATCCCTTGTACCTTCACATTGACCATGAGACACAGAAATTGCATCGGGATTGAATACAAAAGGCACAATGCCGACTTAAGTACAAGAAGAGTGAATCATCTAAGAGTTTGAGCTTTGAGCGTCAACTGGTAGACCAGTATTAGATTCCGATGCACCAGTTCAGGGTAACTGTATCCCTTGAACACTCACATTGATCATGAATTTGAGCAAATGGCATCGCGATTGAATACAAAAGGCACAATACCGGCTAAAGTGCAAGAAGAGTGAATCTTCTAAGAGATTGTGCATGAGCGGCTCCTGGGAGACCAGTATTAGATTCCGATGCACCAATGCAGGTTTACTGTATCCCTTGGACCTTCGCATTGACCATGAGGCACAGAAATTGCATCGGGGTTGAATACAAAATGCAAAATGCCGACTTTAGTACAAGAAGAGTGAAGCTTCTAAGAGTTTCTGCTTTGAGCGGCTCGTGGGAGACCAGTATTAGATTCTGATGCACCAGTGCTGGTTAACTACATCCCTTGGACTTTCAAATTGAGCATGAAACACAGATAGTGCATCGGTATTGAATACAAAAGGCAGAATGCCGACTTAAATACAAGAAGAGTGAATCATCTAAGAGCTTGTGCTTTGAGCGGCTGCTGGGAGACCAGTATTAGATTCCGATGCACCAGTGCAGGTTTATTGAATCCCTTGGACCTTCAAATCGAACATGAAACACAGAAATTGCGTCGGGATTGAGAACAAAAGGCACAATGCCGAATTAAGTACAAGGAGAGATAATCTTCTAAGAGTTTGTGCTTTGAGAATCTCCTGGAGTCCTGTATTAGATTCCGATGTACCAGTGCAGGTTTAGTGAATCCCTTGGACCCTAACATTGACCATGAAACACTGAAAATGCATCGGTATTGAATACAAAAGTCACAATGCCGATTTAAGTACAAGAATAGTGAATCTTCTAATAGTTTGTGCTTTGAACGGCTCCTTGGTGAACAGTAGTAGATTCCTATGCACCGGTGATGGTTTACTGTATCCCTTCGACTTTCGCGTTTACCATGAAACACAGAAATTGCATCGGGATTGAATACATAAGGCACAATGCCGACTTAAGTACAAGAAGTGTGAATCTTCCAAGTGTATGTGCTTTGAAAGGCTCCTGGGTGACCAGTATTAGATTCCAATGCACCAATTGAGGTTAACTGTATCCCTTGGAACTTCACATTGATCATGAATCACAGAAATTGCATCGAGATTGAATTCAAGAGGCAAAATGCTGACTTAAGTGCAAGAAGAAAGAATGGTTTAAGAGTTTGTGCTTTGTGCGGCTCCTGGGAGACCAGTATTAGTTTCCGATGCATCAGTGCTGGTTTACTTTATCCCTTGGACCTTCACATTGACCTTGAGAGACGTAAATTACATCGGGATTGAATACAAAAGGCACAATGCCGACTTAAGTAAAAGAAGAGTGAATCTTCTAAGAGTTTGTGGTTTGAGCGCTCCCTGGGAGAGCAGTATTATATTCCAATGCACCACTGCAGGTTTGCTGTATCCCTCCGACTCTCACATTGACTATGAAGCACAGAAATTGCATTGGGATTGAATACTAAATGCACAATGCCGACTTAAGTACAAGAAGAGTGAATCTTTTACGACTTTGTGCTTTGAGCGGCTCCCTGGAGACCAGTATTAGAATCCGATGCACTATTCTAGCTTTACAGTATCCCTTGGACCTTCATATTGACCATAAAACACAGAAATTGCACCGCGATTTGATACAAAAGACACAATGCCGTATTAAGTACAAGAAGAGTGAATCTTCTACGAGTTGGTGATTTGAGCGGCTCCTGGGAGACCAGTATTAGATTCCGATGCACCAGTGCAGGTTTAATGAATCCCTTAGACCTTCACATTGACCATGAGAGACAGAAACTACATCGGCATTGAATACAAAAATCACAATGCAGACTTAAGTACAAGAAAAGTGAATCTTCTAAGAGTTTCTGCTTTAAGCGACTCTTGGGAGACCAGTGTCAGATTCCAATGCGCCAGTGCAGGTTTACGGTACACCTTGGACCTTCACATTGACCATGAAACACAGAAAAACATCGGGATTGAATACAAAAGGCACAATGCAGACTTAGGTACAAGAAGAGTGAATCTTCCAAGAGCTTGTGTTTTGAGCTGCTCCTGGGAGACAAGAATTAAATTCCGATGCACAAGTGCAGGTTTGCAGCATTCCTTGGACCTTCTCATTGACCATGAGACACTGAAAATGCATCGGGATTCAATACAAAATGCACAATGCCGACTTAAGTACAAGAAGAGTGAATCTTCTAAGAGTTTCTGCTTTAAGCGACTCCTGGGAGACCAGTGTTAGATTCCAGTGCACCAGTGCACGTTTACAGTATACCTTGGACCTTCACATTGACCATGAAACACAGAAAATGCATCGGGATTGAATACAAAAGCCACAATGCCGACTCAAGTACAAGAAGAGTGAATCTGCTAAGAGCATGTGTTTTGAGCTGCTCCTGGGAGACCAGTATTAGTTTCCGATGCACCAGTGCAGATTTACTGTATCCCTTCGACTGTCACAGTGACCATGAAAAACAGAAATCGCATGGGGATTGAATACCAAATCCTTAATGCCGACCTAAGTACAAGAAGAGTGAATCTTCTAAGAATTTGTGCTATGGGCAACTCCTGCGAGACCAGTATAAGATTCCGAAGCACCAGTTCAGGTTTACTGTATACTTTGGAGCTTCCTATTGACCATGAAACGCTGAAATTGCATCGCGATGAAATACAGAAGGCACAATGCCGACTTAAGTACAAGAACAGTAAATCTTCTAAGCGTTTGTGGTTTGAGCGGCTCCTGGGAGACCAGTTATTGATTCCGATGCACCAATGCAGGTTTAGTGTATCCCTCGGACCTTCACATTGTGCATGAAACACAGAAATTGCATCGCGATTGAATACCAAAGGCACAATGCCGACTTTAGTACAATTAGAGTTAATCTTCTAAGAGTTTGTGTTTGAGCGGACCCTGGGGGTCAAGTATTAGATTCCGATGCACCAGTGCAGGTTACTGTATACCTTGGACCTTCGCATTGACCATGAGACACTGAAAATGCATCGGGATTGAATACAAAATGCACAATGCCCACTTAAGTACAAGAAGAGTGAATCTTCTCAGGGTTTGTGTTTTGAGCTGCTCCAGGGAGACCAGAATTAAATTCCGTTGCACAAGTGCAGGTTTGCAGCATTCCTTGGACATTCTCATTGACCATGAAACACAGGAATTGAATCGGGATTGAATACAATAGGCACAATGCCGACTTAAGTACAAGAAGAGTGAATCTTCTAAGTGTTTGTGCTTTGAGCGGCTCCTGGGAGACCAGTATTAGATTTAGATGCACCAATACAGGTTTACTGTATCCCTTGGACCTTCACATTGACCGAGGAACACAGAAATTGGATCAGGATTGAATACAAAAGGCACAATGCCGACTTAACTACAAGAATAGTGAATCTTCTAAGAGGTTGTGCTTTGAGCGCCTCCTGGG
This sequence comes from Schistocerca serialis cubense, assembly GCF_023864345.2. NCBI lineage: Eukaryota > Metazoa > Arthropoda > Insecta > Orthoptera > Acrididae > Schistocerca > Schistocerca serialis. Next base: position 23,326,187 of record NC_064643.1, read on the forward strand.
AGACGAGTATTAGATTCCATTGCACCAGTGCTGTTTTACTGTAGCGCTTAAACATTCACATTGGCCATGAAACACAGAAAATGCATCAGGATTGAATACAAAAGGCCTATTCGGACTTATGTACATGAAGAGTGAATCGTCTAAGAGATTGTGCTTTGAATATGTCCTGGTATACCAGTATTAGATTCCGATGCACCAGTTCAGGTTTACTGAATGTCTTGGACCTTCACATTGGGCATGAAACACAAAAATTGCATCGCGATTGAATGCCAATGGCACAATGCCTACTTACCTACAATTGTAGTTAATCTTCTAAGTGTTTGTGCTTTGAGCGGTCCCTGTAGGGCAAGTATTAGATTCCAATGCACCAGTGCATGTTACTGTATACCTTGGACCTTCAAATTGACCATGAAGCACAGAAAATGCATCAGGATTGAATACAAAAGGCACAAAGCCGACTTAAGTACATGAAGAGTGAATCTTCTAAGAGTTTGTGCTTTGAGCGGCTCCTTGGAGACCAGTATTAGATTCCAATGCACCAGTGCAGATTTACTGTATCCCTTGGACTTTCACAGTGCCCATGAAACACAGAAAATTCATTGGGATTGAAAACAAAAGGCACACTGCCGATTTAAGTACAAGAAGTGTGAATCTTCCAAGTGTTTGTGGTTTGAGTGGCTCCTGGGAGACCTGTATTAGGTTCCCATATACCAGTGCAGGTTTACTGAATCCCTTGGACCTTCACATTGACCATGATGCACAGAAATTTCATCGGGATGGAATACAAAAGGCTCAATGCCGACTTAAGTACAAGAAGAGTGAATCTTCTAAGAGCTTGTGCTTTAAGCTGCTCCTGGCAGACCAGTATTAGTTTCCGATGCACCAGTGCAGGTTTACTGTATCCCTCGGATGGTCACATTGTGCATGAAACACAGATAATGCATCGCGATTGAATACCAAAGGCATAATTCCGCTTTAAGTACAATTAGAGTTAATCATATAAGAGTTTGTGCTTTGAGCGGCCCCTGGGGGTCAAGTATTAGATTCCTATGCACCAGTGCATGTTTCTGTATACCTTGGACCTTCACATTGACCAAAAAACACAGAAATTGGATCAGGATTGAATACAAAAGGCACAATGCCGACTTAACTACAAGAATACTGAAACTTCTAAGAGTTTCTGCTTTGAGCGGCTCGTGGGAGACCAGTATTAGATTCTGATGCACCAGTGTGGGTTAACTAAATCCCTTGGACTTTCACATTGAGCATGAAACACAGATAGTGCATCGGGATTGAATACAAAATGCAGAATGCCGACTTAAATACAAGAAGAGAGAATCTTCTACGAGTTTGTGCTTTGAGCAGCTGCTGGGAGACCAGTATTAGATTCCGATGCACCAGTGCAGGTTTATTGAACTCCTTGGACCTTCAAATTGAACATGAAACACAGAAATTGCGTCGGGATTGAAAACAAAAGGCACAATGCCGACTTAAGTACAAGGAGAGTGAATCTTCTAAGAGTTTGTGCTTTGAGCATCTCCTTTGGTCCAGTATTAGATTCCGATGCACCAGTGCAGGTTTGGTGAATCCCTTGGACCCTAACATTGACCATGAAACACTGCAAATGCATCGGGATTGAATACAAAAGTCACAATGACGACTTAAATACAAGTATAGTGAATCTTCTAAGAGTTTGTGCTTTGAGCGGCTCCTTGGTGACCAGTATTAGATTCCTATGCACCAGTGCTGGTTTACTGTATCCCTTCGACTTTTGCGTTTACCATGAAACACAGAAATTGCATCGGGATTGAATACATAAGGCACAATGCCGACTTAAGTACAAGAAGTGTGAATCTTCCAAGTGTATGTGCTTTGAGTGGCTCCTGGGAGACCAGTTTTAGATTCCCATGCACCGTTGCAGGGTTACTGAATCCCTTGGACCTTCACATTGACCGTGATGCACAGAAAATGCATCGGGATTGAATACAAAACGCTCAATGATTTAAGTAGGAGTAGAGTGAATCTTCTAAGAGTTTCTGCCATGTACGGCTGCTGGGAGACCAGTATTAGATTCCGATGCACCAATGCAGGCTTACTGTCTCCCCTGGACCTTCACATTGACCATGAAACACAGAAATTGCACCGCGATTGAATACAAAAGACACAATGCCGCATTAATTACAATAACAGTTAATCTTCTAAGAGTATCTGATTTGAGCGGCTCCTGGGAGACCAGTATTAGATTCCGATGCACCAGTGCAGGTTTACTGAATCCGTTGGACCCTCACATTGACCATGAAACACAGAAATTGAATCGGGATTGCATACAAAGGCACAATGCCGACTTAAGTACAAGAAGAGTGAATCTTCTAAGAGTTTGTGCTTTGAGCGGCTCCTGGGAGACCAGTATTAGATTCCAATGCACCAATCGAGGGTTACTGTATACCTTGGAACTTCACATTGATCATGAAACACAGAAATTGCATCGAGATTGAAATCCAAAGGCAAAATGCCGACTTAAGTGCAAGAAGAGTGAATGTTTCAAGAGTTTGTGCTTTGTGCGGCTCCTGAGAGACCAGTATTAGTTTCCGATGCATCAGTGCTGGTTTACTTTATCCCTTGGACTTTCACATTGACCATGAAACATAGAATTTGCTTCGGGATTGAATACAAATGGCACAATGCCGACTTAAGTACAAGAAGAGTGAATCTTCTAAGAGTTTGTGCTTTGAGCTGCTCCTTGGTGACCAGTGTTAGATGCCGATGTACCAGTGCTGGTTTACTGTATCCCTTCGAGTTTCGCGTTTAATACAGAAGGCTCAATGCCGACTTAAGTACAAGAATAGTGAATCTTCTAAGAGTTTCTGCCATGTTCAGCTACTGGGAGACCAGTATTAGATTCCGATGCACCAATGCAGGCTTACTGAATCCCTTGGACTTTCACATTGACCATGAAACACAGAAATTGCACCGCGATTGAATACAAAAGGCACAATGCCGCATTAATTACAATAAGAGTGAATCTTCTAAGAGTTTGTGATTTGAGCGGCTCCTGGAAGACCAGTATTAGATTCCGATGCACCAGTGCAGGTTTACTGAATCCCTGGGACCTTGACATTGACCTTGAGAGACATAAATTACATCGGGATTGAAAACAAAAGGCACAATGCCGACTCAAGTACAAGAAGAGTGAATCTGCTATGAGTTTGTGCTTTGAGCGTCTCCTGGGAGACCAGGATTAGATTCCGATGCACCAGTGCAGGTTTACTGAATCCCTTGGACCTTCACATTGACCATGAAACACAGAAACTACATCGGGATTGAATACAAAATGCACAATGCCGACTTATGTACAAGAAGAGTGAATCTTGAAAGAGTTTCTACTTTAAGCGACTCCTGGGAGACCAGTATTAAATTCCGATGCACCAGTGCAGGTTTACTGTATCCCTTTGACTTTCACATTGACCATGAAACACAGAAATTTCATCGGGATTGAATACAATAGGCTCTATGCCGCCTTGTGTACAAGATGAGTGAATCTTCTAAGAATTTGTGCTTTGAGCGATTCCTGATGGGTAAAGTATTAGATTCCGATGCACCTGTGCAGCTATACAGTACACCTTGGACCTTCACATTGACCATGAAACACAGAAAATGTATCAGGATTGAATACAAAAGGCACAATGCCGACTTAAGTACATGAAGAGTGAATTGTCTAAGAGTTTGTGCTTTGAGTTTGTCCTGGTAGACCAGTATTAGATTCCGATGCACCAGTGCAGGATTACTGAATGTCTTGGACCTTCACATTGGGCATGAAACACAGAAATTGCATCGCGATTGAATACCAATGGCACAATGCCGACTTATCTACAATTGTAGTTAATCTTCTAAGTGTTTGTGCTTTGAGCGGCCCCTGGGGGGCAAGTATTAGATTCCAATTCACCAGTGCATGTTACTGTATACCTTGGACCTTCACATTAACCATGAAGCACTGAAAATGCATCGGGATTGAATACAAAAGGCACAATGCCGACTTAAGTACAAGAAGAGTGAATCTTCTCAGAGTTTGTGGTTTGAGCTGCTACTGGGAGACCCGATCTAAATTCCGAAGCACAAGTGCTGGTTTAAAGCATTCGTTGGACATTCACATTGACCATGAAACACAGAAATTGAATCGGGATTGAATACAATATGCACAATGCCGACTTAAGTACAAGAAGTGTGAATCTTCTAAGAGTTTGTGCTTTGAGCGGCTCCTTGCAGACCAGTATTAGATTCCAATGCACCAGTGCAGATTTACTGTATCCCTTGGACCTTCACAGTGCCCATGAAACACAGAAAATGCATTGGGATTGAAAACAAAAGGCACAAAGCCGATTTAAGTACAAGAAGATTGAAACTTCTAAAAGTTTCTGCTTTGAGCGGCTCCTGGCAGACCAGTATTAGATTTCGATGCACCAGTGCTGGTTTACTGTATCCATTCGACTTTCGCGTTGACCATGAAACACAGAAATTGTATCGGGATTGAATACATAAGGCACAATGCCGACTTAAGTCCAAGTAGTGTGAATCTTCCAAGTGTTTCTTCTTTGAGACACTTGTGGGAGACCTGTATTTGATTCCCATGCATCAGTGCAGGTTTACTGAATCCCTTGGACCTTCACATTGCCCATGATGCACCGAAATTGCATCAGGATTGAATACAAAAGGCTCAATGCCGACTTAAGTACAAGAAGAGTGAATCTTCTAAGAGTTTGCGCTTTGAGCGGCTCCTGGGAGACCAGTATTACATTCCGATGCTCCAGTGCAGGTTAACGGAATCCCTTGGACCTTCACATTGACCATGAGACACAGAAATTGCATTTGGGTTGAATACAAAATGCACAATGCCGACTTAAGTACAAGAAGATTGAATCTTCTAAGAGTTTGTGCTTTGAGCGGCTCCTGGGGTCCAGTATTAGATTCCGATGCACCAGTGCAGGTTTAGTGAATCCCTTGGACCCTAACATTGACCATGAAACACTGAAAATGCATCGGGATCGAATACAAAAGTCACAAAGCCGACTTAAATACAAGAATAGTGAATCTTCTAAGAGTTTGTGCTTTGAGCGCCTCCTTGGTGACCAGTATTAGATTTCGATGCACCAGTGCTGGTTTACTGTATCCCTTCGACTTTCGCGTTTACCATGAAACACATAAATTGCATTGGGATTGAATAGATAAAGCACAATGCCGACTTAAGTACAAGAAGTGTGAATCTTCCAAGTGTATGTGTTTTGAGTGGCTCCTGGGAGACCAGTTTTAGATTCCCATACACCAGTGCAGGGTTACTGAATCCCTTGGACCCTCACATTGACCATGATGCACAGAAAATGCATCGGGATTGAATACAAGAGGCTCAATGATTTAAGTACAAGACGAGTGAATCTTCAAAGACTTTCTGCCATGTACGGCTGCTGGGAGACCAGTATTAGATTCCAATGCACCAATGCAGGCTTACTGTATCCCTTGGACTTTCACATTGACCATGAAACACAGAAATTGCACCGTGATTGAATACAAAAGACACAATGCCGACTTAAGTACAAGAAGAGCGAATCTTCTAAGAGTTTGTGATTTGAGCGTCTCCTAGGGAAAGAGTATTTGATTCCGATTCACTATTCCAGCTTTACTGTATCCGTTGGACCTTCACATAGACCATGGAACACAGAAATTGCATCGGGAATCAAAACAAAACGCACAACGCCGACTTATGTACAAGAAGAGTGAATCTTCTAAGATTTTGTGCTTTTAGTGACTCCTGATGGGTAAAGTATTAGAGTCCGATGCACCAGTACAGGTATACGGTATACCTTGGACCTTCACATTGTCCATGAAGTGCAGATAATGCATCGGGATTGAATACAAATGGCACAATGCCGACTTAAGTACAAGAAGAGCGAATCTTCTAAGAGTTTGTGCTTTGAGCGTCTCCTAGGGGAAGAGTATTTGATTCCGATTCACTATTCCAGCTTTACTGTATCCCTTGGACCTTCACATTGAGCATGAGACACAGAAATTACATCGGGATTGAATACAAATTGCACAATGCCGACTTAAGTACAAGAAGAGTGAATCTTCTAAGAGTTTCTGCTTTGAGCGACTCCTGGGAGACCAGTATTAGATTCCGATGCTTCAGTGCAGGTTTACTGTATACCTTCGACTTTCACATTGACCATGAACTACAGAAATTTCCACGGGATTGAATACAAAAGGCACAATGCCGACTTATGTACAAGAAGAGTGAATCTTCTAAGAGTGCCCGCTTTGTGAAGCTCCTGGGAGACCAGTATTAGATTCTGATGCACTATTCCAGCTTTAATGTATCCCTTGGACCTTCACATTGACCATGAAACACACAAATTGCTTCGCGATTGAAAACAAATTGCACTATGCCGACATAAGTACAAGAATAGTGAATCATCTAAGAATTTGAGCTTTGAGCGGCTCCTGGGTGACCAGTATTGGATTCCGATGCACCAGTGCAGTTTTACTGTATCCCTTGGACCTTAACATTGACCATGAAACACAGAAATTTCATCGGGATAGAATACAAAAGACAGAATGCCGACTGAAGTACAAGAGGAGTGAATCTCCTAAGAGGTTGTGCTTATAGCGGCTCCTGGGAGACCAGTATTAGATTCCGATGCACCAGTGCAGGGTTACTGTATCCCTCAGACCTTCACATTGTGCATGAAACACAGAAATTGCATCGCGATTGAATACCAAAGGCACAATGCCTACATAACTGCAATTAGAGTTAATCTTCTAAGAGTTTGTGCTTTGAGCGGCCCCTGTGGGTCAAGTATTAGATTCCGATGCACCAGTGCAGGTTACTATATACCTTGGACCTTCACACTGACCATGAAGCACTGAAAATGCATCGGGATTGAATACAAAATGCACAATGCCGACTTAAGTACAACAAGAGTGAATGTTCTAAGAATTTGTGTTTTGATCGGCTCCTGGGTGACCAGTATTAGATTCCAATGCACCAGTGCAGATTTACTGTATCGCTTGGACTTTCATATTGACCATGAAACACAGAAAATGCATCGGGATTGAATGTAAAAGGCACAGTGCCGACTTAAGTACAAGAAGAGTGAAACTTCTAAAAGTTTCTGCTTTGAGCGGCTCCTGGGAGACCAGTATTAGATTCCGATGCACCAGTTCAGGTTTATTGCATCCCTTTGACCTTCATATTGACCATGAAACATAGAAATTGTACCGCGGCTGAATACAAAAGGCAGAATGCCGACTTAAGTACAAGAAGAGTGAATTTTATAAGAGTTCGTAATTTGAGCGGCTCCTGGGTCACCAGTATTAGAGTCCGATGCAGCAGTGCAAGTTTACTGTATCCCATGGACCTTCCCATTGACCATGAAACACAGAAATTGCATCGGGATTGGATACAAAAGGCACCAACCAATTAGCATACTGCCTGCTGTTTCCAAAGCACTCGAATATATTGTTCATGACCAAATCACTGAACACTTGCATGAATTCAGCCTATATCACAAATTTCAATCTGGTTTCCGTAAACATCACAGCACAAACACTGCTCTAATTAAAGTTTTAGATGACCTGAAATGTGCCATCGACAATCGAAAGGCAGCAATATTGACGCTACTGGACTTCAGCAAAGCTTTTGACACTGGTAACTTTGACATATTGCTCAAAAAAATGCAACAGCTTAATTTCTCTGTTAGTGCAGTGAGATGGTTTGAAAGCTACTTAAAAGACAGACAGCAATGTGTTGTCTGCGTAAATGAAAAATCTTCCTGGAAACATCTTTCCTCGGGACTGCCACAAGGATCAGTCTTAGGACCACTTTTGTTTTCTTTATATGTCAACTATATTTCGTCGGTTCTGTCCTGTAAATATCATTTCTATTCCGACGACCTCCAGCTCTACCTAAGCGTCAGACCTGAAGACGTAAACACTGCAAACGCTCAGATGAATGATGATCTGTCTTCGGTAGTGACATGGGCGAAAAGCCTGGGGCTTAAACTAAATGCAAAGAAGACGCAAGTAATCTTAATAGCCCATCAGAAATTAATAAGTTCAGATCTCCGCGAATGGCTACCTTCTATTCTGCTCGATGGTACTCCAATACCATATCAGAAAACAGTGAAAAATTGGGTGTAACTTTGGATGAGCATCTCAACTGGGCGGAGAATACAGTCGCAGTGTGGCGAAAGACGTCTGCTTGTCTCTATGCTCTCAAAAAGTTTCAGAACATATTTCCACTGGACTTGAAACGCCAGCTCGTGCAAGCACTCTTTCTACCGAACCTCCACTATTGTGATGTGATTCAACAAGGCACGGGTAGTGAAAAGAAAATACGGCTAGAGATAACCATGAATGCCTGTGTGCATTACACCTGCAACATTCGCCGATATGATCATGTTAGTGCTTCATACTCCGAGCTAAAGTGGCTGCGGCCGGACAAATTGCGTGACTACCACACTCTATGTCTACTTCACAAACTCTTCGTCGCGCAAGCACCCCAGTACCTTGCTTCAGAGATTAAAAACCTGTCGTGCCATCATAATCGAAACACGAGGTCACTCTTATTTGGTATCCTAACTGTGCCCTCTCACAAAACAAAAACTTTTGCAAACTCCTTCTCAGTTGCCGCTGTCAGCATCCGGAACAAACTGCCCCTTACCTTGCGCAAAATTCAATCTCCTGCTGCTTTTAAGAAGAAGTTGAAGCATTTCGTACTATCATCCTCATAAAGTTCTCCACAAAATTAATGTACCAGGCCAATCCTCTCATCTGTCAAATAGCAAAGCTAGCGTCTCCCATCTTGCTCCTGAGATGCCTTCCCATTCATCTATCTCTATTAGCCAGGCAATCTTCTTTTCCTTTATATTTCCTTAATTATGTTTCATCATGTGTATTCTTCTCCTCCGTTCACAATGAGTGTCCCTCATACTCCCTGCTGCCAGCACTCCTATCTAAAATTTGTCTCTTCAATAATGTCTAATTATAACAGTACCTATGATCTACGAATATAAACTCTATATGTATATATTTTTCCAGGTGTACCTTTTTAATTGTTTATTTCACTTTTTGTAGAAATGTAGTTTAACATGCCTACTTAAACATATGAATGTAATATAAGTGGGATGCCTGGTTAGATGTAAGAGAGGGCCTGATGGCCCTAATCTTGCAAGGTTTAATAAATAAATAAATAAATAAATTAAGTACAAGAAGAGTGAATCTTCTAAGAGTTTCTGATTTCAGCGGCACCTGGGAGACCAGTATTAGATATCGATGCACCAGTGCAGGTTTACTGTATCCCATGGACTTTCACATTGACCATGAAACACAGAAAATGCACCGGGATTGAATACAAAAGGCACAATGCCGACCTAAGTACAAGAATAGTGAATCATCTAAGAATTTGATCTTTGAGCGGCTCCTGGGTGACCAGTATTGGATTCCGATGCACCAGTGCAGTTTTACTGTATCCCTTGGACCTTAACATTGACCATGAAACACAGAAATTTCATCGGGATTGAATACAAAAGACAGAATGCCGACTGAAGTACAAGAGGAGTGAATCTCCTAAGAGGTTGTGCTTAGAGCGGCTCCTGGGAGACCAGTATTAGATTCCGATGCACCAGTGCAGGGTTACTGTATCCCTCGGACCTTCACATTGTGCATGAAACACAGAAATTGCATCGCGATTGAATACCAAAGGCACAATGCCTACATAACTGCAATTAGAGTTAATCTTCTAAGAGTTTGTGCTTTGAGCGGCCCCTGTGGGTCAAGTATTAGATTCCGATGCACCAGTGCAGGTTACTGTATACCTTGGACCTTCACATTGACCATGAAGCACTAAAAATGCATCGGGATTGAATACAACATGCACAATGCCGACTTAAGTACAACAAGAGTGAATCTTCTAAGAATTTGTGTTTTGAGCGGCTCCTGGGAGACCAGTATTAGTTTCCAATGCACCAGTGCAGATTTACTGTATCGCTTGGACTTTGATATTGACCATGAAACACAGAAAATGCATCGGGATTGAATGTAAAAGGCACAATGCCGACTTAAGTACAAGAAGAGTGAAACTTCTAAAAGTTTCTGCTTTGAGCGGCTCCTGGGAGACCAGTATTAGATTCCGATGCACCAGTTCAGGTTTACTGTATCCTTTTGACCTTCATAGTGACCATGAAACACAGAAATTGCACTTCGGTTGAATACAAAAGGCACAATGCCGACTTAAGTACAAGAAGAGTGAATTTTATGAGTTTGTAATTTGAGCGGCTCCTGGGACACCAGTATTAGAGTCCGATGCAGCAGTGCAAGTTTACTGTATCCCATGGACCTTCACATTGACCATGAAACACAGAAATTGCATCGGGATTGGATACAAAAGGCACCAACCAATTAGCATACTGCCTGCTGTTTCCAAAGCACTCGAATATATTGTTCATGACCAAATCACTGAACACTTGCACGAATTCAGCCTATATCACAAATTTCAATCCGGTTTCCGTAAACATCACAGCACCAACACTGCTCTAATTAAAGTATTAGATGACCTGAAATGTGCCATTGACAATCTAAAGGCAGCAATATTGACGCTACTGGACTTCAGCAAAGCTTTTGACTCTGGTAACTTTGACATATTGCTCAAAAAAATGCGACAGCTTAATTTCTCTGTTAGTGCAGTGAGATGGTTTGAAAGCTACTTAAAAGACAGACAGCAATGTGTTGTCTGCGTAAATGAAAAATCTTCCTGGAAACATCTTTCCTCGGGACTGCCACAAGGATCAGTCTTAGGACCACTTTTGTTTTCTTTATATGTCAACTATATTTCGTCGGTTCTGTCCTGTAAATATCATTTCTATTCCGACGACCTCCAGCTCTACCTAAGCGTCAGACCTGAAGACGTAAACACTGCAAACGCTCAGATGAATGATGATCTGTCTTCGGTAGTGACATGGGCGAAAAGCCTGGGGCTTAAACTAAATGCAAAGAAGACGCAAGTAATCTTAATAGCCCATCAGAAATTAATAAGTTCAGATCTCCGCGAATGGCTACCTTCTATTCTGCTCGATGGTACTCCAATACCATATCAGAAAACAGTGAAAAATTGGGTGTAACTTTGGATGAGCATCTCAACTGGGCGGAGAATACAGTCGCAGTGTGGCGAAAGACGTCTGCTTGTCTCTATGCTCTCAAAAAGTTTCAGAACATATTTCCACTGGACTTGAAACGCCAGCTCGTGCAAGCACTCTTTCTACCGAACCTCCACTATTGTGATGTGATTCAACAAGGCACGGGTAGTGAAAAGAAAATACGGCTAGAGATAACCATGAATGCCTGTGTGCATTACACCTGCAACATTCGCCGATATGATCATGTTAGTGCTTCATACTCCGAGCTAAAGTGGCTGCGGCCGGACAAATTGCGTGACTACCACACTCTATGTCTACTTCACAAACTCTTCGTCGCGCAAGCACCCCAGTACCTTGCTTCAGAGATTAAAAACCTGTCGTGCCATCATAATCGAAACACGAGGTCACTCTTATTTGGTATCCTAACTGTGCCCTCTCACAAAACAAAAACTTTTGCAAACTCCTTCTCAGTTGCCGCTGTCAGCATCCGGAACAAACTGCCCCTTACCTTGCGCAAAATTCAATCTCCTGCTGCTTTTAAGAAGAAGTTGAAGCATTTCGTACTATCATCCTCATAAAGTTCTCCACAAAATTAATGTACCAGGCCAATCCTCTCATCTGTCAAATAGCAAAGCTAGCGTCTCCCATCTTGCTCCTGAGATGCCTTCCCATTCATCTATCTCTATTAGCCAGGCAATCTTCTTTTCCTTTATATTTCCTTAATTATGTTTCATCATGTGTATTCTTCTCCTCCGTTCACAATGAGTGTCCCTCATACTCCCTGCTGCCAGCACTCCTATCTAAAATTTGTCTCTTCAATAATGTCTAATTATAACAGTACCTATGATCTACGAATATAAACTCTATATGTATATATTTTTCCAGGTGTACCTTTTTAATTGTTTATTTCACTTTTTGTAGAAATGTAGTTTAACATGCCTACTTAAACATATGAATGTAATATAAGTGGGATGCCTGGTTAGATGTAAGAGAGGGCCTGATGGCCCTAATCTTGCAAGGTTTAATAAATAAATAAATAAATAAATTAAGTACAAGAAGAGTGAATCTTCTAAGAGTTTCTGATTTCAGCGGCACCTGGGAGACCAGTATTAGATATCGATGCACCAGTGCAGGTTTACTGTATCCCATGGACTTTCACATTGACCATGAAACACAGAAAATGCACCGGGATTGAATACAAAAGGCACAATGCCGACCTAAGTACAAGAAGAAAGAATCATCTAAGAGTTTCTGCTTTGGGCGGCTCCTGTGAAACCAGTATTAGATTCCGATGCACCAGTACAGGTTTACTGTATCCCTTGGACCTTAACATTGACCATGAAACACAGAAATTCCATCGGGATTGAATACAAAAGGGACAATGCCAACATAAGTACAAGAAGAGTGAATCTTCTAAGAGCTTGTGCTTTGACTGGCTCCTGGGAGACCAGTATTAGATTCCGATGCACCAGTACAGGTTTAGTAAATCCCTTGGACACTCACATTGACCATGAGACACAGAAATTGCATTGGGATTGAATACAAAAGGCACAATGCCGCCTTAAGTACAAGAAGAGTGAATCTTCGAAGAATTTGTGCTTACAGCTGCTACTGAGAGTCCAGTATTAGATTCCAATACACCAGTGCAGGTTTCCTGTATCTCTTGGACCTTCACAATTACCATTAAATTCAAAAACTGCATCGGGATTGAATACCAAAGGCACAATGCTGACTTTAGTACTAGAAGAAATAATCTTCTAAGAATTTGTGCTTTGTGCGGCTCCTGGGAGACCAATATTAGATTCCGATCCACCAGGCAGGTTTAATGTATCCCTTGGATCTTCGCAATGACCATGAAACACAGAAATCGCATTGGGATTGAATGCAAAAGGCACAATGCCGACGTAAGGACCAGAAGAGTTAAACTTCTAAGAGTTTGTCCATTGAGCTGCTCCTGGGAGACCAGTATTAGATTCTGATGCACCAGTGAGGGTTTACTGTATTCCTTCGACCTTCACATTGACCATGAAACACAGAAATAGCATCGGGATTGAATACAAAAATCACAATGCCGACTTAAGTACAAGAAGACTGACTCGTGTTACTATGTATGTTATGAACCATTCCTGTGGGACCAGTTTTGATTCCGATGCTTCACTTAGGTTTACTGTATCAATTGGCCTTTCATGTTGAGGATGAAACACAGAAATTGCGTCGGAATTAAATACAAAAGGCACAATGACTCTTCTTACATTCCATGAATTGAACCATTCGTGTGAGATCAGTTTTAGATTCCGATGCTTCAATTCAGGCTCACTGTATCCCTTGGACCTGCTTATTGACGATGATACACAGAAATTGCATCGGAATTAAATACAAGACGTACAATGCCGACATAGGTACAAGAAGACTGACTCTTCTTACTGTCTATATTTTGAACCTTTCCTGTGAGACCAATTTTAGATTCCTATGCTTCATTTCAGGTTTACTGTATCCCTTGGAACTTCTTATTGACGATGAAACACAGAAATTTTATTGGAAATTAATATAAAAGTCACAATGCCGACCTAAGTACAAGACGACTGACTCGTCTTACTCTCTATGTTTTGAACCTTTCCTGTGGGACCAGTTTTGATTACGATGCTTCACTTCAGGTTTACTGTATCCCTTGGACCTTCTTATTGACGAAGAAACACAGAAATTGCATCGGCATTAAATACAAAATGAACAATGCCGATTTAAGTCAAGAAGACTGACTCTTCTTACTGTCTATGATTTGAACCTTTCCTGTGAGACCTGTTTAAGATTATGGTGCTTCACTTCAGGTTTACTGTATCCCTTGAACCTTCTTATTGACGATGAAACACAGAAATTGAATTGGTATTAAATACAAAAAGCACAGTGCCGACTTAAGTACAAGAAGACTGACTCTTCATGATGTCTATGCTTTTGAACCTTTACTGTGAGACCAGTTTTAGATTCCGATGCTTCACTTCAGTGTTAATGTATCCCTTGGACCTTCTTATTGACTATGAAACACAGAAATTGCATCGGAATTAAATACAAAAGCCAAAATGCAGACCTAACTACAAGAAGACTTACTCTTCTTACAGTCTATCCTTTGAACCTTTCCTGTGAGACCAGTTTTAGATTCCGATGCTTCACTTTGGTTTACTGTATCCCTTGCACATTCATATTGATGATGAAACACAGAAATTGCATCGGAAATAAATACAAAAGGAACATTGCCGACCTAAGTACAAGAAGACTGAGTCTTCTTACTGTCTATGATTTAAACCTTTCCTGTGAAACCAGTTTTAGATTCCTATGCTTCATTTCAGGTTTACTGTATCCCTTGGACCTTCTTATTGACGATGGAACACAGAAATTGCATCGGAATTAAATACAAAAGGCACAATGCCGACTTAAGTACAAGAGGACTGTCTCTTCTTACATTCCATGATTTGAACCTTTCCTGTGAGATCAGTTTTAGATTCCGATGCCTCACTTCAGGTTTACTGTATCCCTTGGACCCGCTTATTGACGATGATACACAGAAATTGCATCGGAATTAAATACAAAAGTTACAATGCCGACTTAAGTACAAGAAGACTGACTCTTCTTACTGACTATATTTTGATCCTTTCCTGTGAGACCTATTTTAGATTACGGTGCTTCACTTCAGGTTTACTGTATCCCTTGGACCATCTTATTGACGATGAAACACAGAAATTGCTTCGGAGTTAATACAAAAGGCACAATGCCGACTTAAGTACAAGAAGACTGACTCTTCTTACTGTCTATGTTTTGAACCTTTCCTGCGAGACCTCTTTTAGATTACGATGATGCACTCCAGGTTTGCTGTATCCCTTGGACCTTTTGACTGACGATGAACCAGAGGAGTTGCATTGGAATTAAATACAAAAGGCACAATGTCGACTTAAGTACAGGAAGACTGACTCTTCTTACGTTCTATGTTTTGAATCTTTACTGTGAGACCAGTTTTAGATTCCGATGCTTCACTTCAGGTTTACTGTATCCCTTGGACCTTCTTATTGACGATGAAACACAGATATTGCATCGGAATTAAATAGAAAAGTCAAAATGGCGACTTAAGTACAAGAAGGCTAGCTCATCTTACTGTCTTTATTTTGAACCTTTCCTGTGGGACCCGTTTTATATTCTGATGCTTCACTTTGGTTTACTGTATCCCTTGGACCTTCATATTGACGATGAAACACAGAAATTGCATCGGAATTAAATACAAAAGGCACAATGCCGACATAAGTACAAGAAGACTGAGTCTTCTTACTGTCTATGATTTAAACCTTTCCTGTGAGACCAGTTTTAGATTCGTATGCATATTTTCAGGTTTACTGTATCCCTTGGACCTTTATATTGACGATGAAACACAGAAACTGCATCGGAAAAAAATATAAAAGGCACAATGCCGACTTAAGTACAAGAGACTCTTCTTACGTTTTATGATTTGAACCTTTCCTGTGAGACCAGTTTTGATTCCGATGTTTCACTTCAGGTTTACTGTATCCCTTGGATCTTCATATTGACGATGAATCACAGAAATTGCATCGGAATTAAATACAAAAGGTACAACGCCGACTTAAGTACAAGAGGACTGACTCTTCTTACATTCTATGAATTGAGCCTTTACTGTGAGACCAGTTTTAGATTCCGATGCTTCACTTCAGGGTTAATGTATCCCTTGGACCTTCTTATTGACGATGAAACACAGAAATTGCGTCGGAATTAAATACAAATTTCATAATGCCCACTTAGAAACAAGAAGACTGACGCTTCTCACTGTCTATGATTTGAACCTTTCCTATGAGACCAGTTTTAGATGCCGATGGTTTACTTCAGGTTTACTGTATCCCTCGGACCTTCTTGTTGACGATGAAACACAGAAATTGCGTCGGAATTAAATACAAAAGGCACAATGCCGACATAAAAACAAGAAGACCGACTCTTCTTACTGACTATGTTTTGAACCTCTCCTGTGAGACCAGTTATAGATTCCGATGCTTTACTTCAGGTTTACTGTATCCCTTGGACCTTCTTATTGACAATGAAACACAGAAATTGCATCGAAGTTAAATACAAAAGGCACAATGCCGACTTAAGTACCAGAAGACTGACTCTTCTTACATTCTACGATTTGAACCTTTCCTGTGAGACCAGTTTTGATTCCGATGCTTCACTTCAGGTTTACTGTATCCCTTAGATCTTCATATTGACGATGAAGCACAGAAACTGTATCGGAAGTAAATACAAAAGGCACAATGCCGACTTAAGTACAAGAGGACTGACTCTTCTTACAATCTGTGAATTGAACCTTTACTGTGAGACCAGTTTTAGATTCCGATGCTTCACTTCAGGTTTACTGTATCCCTTGGACCTTTTTATTGACGATGAAACAAAGAAATTGCATCGGCAGTAAATACAAAAATCACAATGCCGACTTATGTACAAGAATACTGAGTCTTCTTACTGTCTATGATTTGAAACTTCCCTGTGAGACCAGTTTTAGATTCCTATGCTTCATTTCAGGTTTATTGTATCCCTTGTACGTTCTTATTGACGATGAAACACAGAAATTGCATCGGAATTAAATACAAGAGGCACAATGCCGAGTTTAGTACAAGAAGACTGACTCCTCTTACTGTCTATGTTTTGACCTTTCCTGTGAGACCAGTTTTTATTCCTATGCTTCATTTCAGGTTTACTGTATCCCTTGTACCTTCTTATTGACGATAAAACACAGAAATTGCATCGGAATTAAATACAAGAGGCACAATGCCGAGTTTAGTACAAGAAGACTGACTCCTCTTACTGTCTATGTTTTGACCTTTCCTGTGAGACCAGTTTTTATTCCTATGCTTCATTTCAGGTTTACTGTATCCCTTGTACCTTCTTATTGACGATAAAACACAGAAATTGCATCGGAATTAAATACAAGAGGCACAATGCCGAGTTTAGTACAAGAAGACTGACTCCTCTTACTGTCTATGTTTTGAACCTTTCCTGCGAGAACTGATTTAAATTACGATGCTTCGCTTCAGGTTTACTGTATCCCATGGACCTCCTGACTGACGATGAACCACAGAAGTTGCATTGGAATTAAATACAAAAGGTACAATTCCGACTTAAGTGCAAGAAGACTGACTCTTCTTACTGTCTATGTTTTGAATCTTTACTGTGAAACCAGTTTTAGATTCAGATGCTTCACTTCAGGTTTACTGTATCCCTTGGACCTTCTTATTAACGAGGAATAACAGAAATTGCAACGGAATTAAATACAAAAATCAAAATACCAACTTAAATACAAGAAGACTGACTCATCTTACTGTCTATATTTTGAACCTCTCCCGTGAGACCAGTTTTAGATTCCGATGCTTCACTTTGGTTTACTGTATCCCTTGGACCCTCATATTGACGATGAAACACAGAAATTGCATCGGAATTACATACAAAAGGCACAATGCCGACTTAAGTACAAGAAGACTGACTCGTGTTACTATGTATGTTATGAACCATTCCTGTGGGACCAGTTTTGATTCCGATGCTTCACTTAGGTTTACTGTATCAATTGGCCTTTCATGTTGAGGATGAAACACAGAAATTGCGTCGGAATTAAATACAAAAGGCACAATGCCCACTTAAAAACAAGAAAACTGACTCTTCCTACTCTCTATGCTTTGAACCTTTCCAGTGTGACCAGTTTTAGATTCCGATGCTTCACTTCAGGTTTACTGTATCCCTCAGACTTTCTTATTGACGGTGAAACACAGAAACTGCATCGGAATTAAATACAAAAGGCACAATGCCGACTTGAGTACAAGAGGACTGACTCTTCATACTTTCTACGATTTGAACCTTTCCTGTGAGACCAGTTTTGAGTCCGATGCTTCACTTTGGTTTACTGTATCCCTTGGACCCTCATATTGACGATGAAACACAGAAATTGCATCGGAATTAAATACAAAAGGCACAATGCCGACTTAAGAACAAGAAGACTGTTCTTCTTACTGTCTATGTTTTGAACCATTCCTGTGAGACCAGTTTAGATACCGATGCTTAACTTCAGGTTTACTGTATTCCTTGCACCTTCTTATTGACGATGAACCACAGAAGTTGCATTGGAATTAAATACAAAAGGAACAATGCCGACTTGAGTACGAGAAGACTGACTCTTCTTAATGTCTATATTTGAATCTTTACTGTGAGACCAGTTTTAGATTCCGATGCTTCACTTCAGGTTTACTGTATCCCTTGGACCTTCTTATTGACGATGAAACACATAAATTGCATCGGAATTAAATACAATAGGCACAATGCCGACTTAAGTACATAAAAATTGACTCTTGTTACTGTCTATGTTTTGAACCCTTCCTGTGAGACCAGTTTTGATTGCGATGCTTCACTTCAGGTTTACTGTATCCCTCAGACTTTCTTATTGACGATGAAACACAGAAATTGCATTGGAATTAAATACAAAAGGCACAGTGCCGACTCAAAAACAAGAAGACCGACTCTTCTTACTGTCTATGCTTTGAACCTCTCCCGTGAGACCAGTTTTAGAATCCGATGCTTTAGTTCAAGTTTACTGTATCAATTGGACCTTCTTCTTGACGATGAAACACAGAAATTGCATCGGTATTAAATACAAAAGGCACAATGCCGACTTAAAAACATGAAGACTGACTCCTCTCACTGTCTATGTTTTGAACATTTCCTGTGTGATCAGTTTAAGATTCCGATACTTAGTTCAGAATTACTGTATCCCTTGGACCTTCTTATTGACGATGAAACACAGAAATTGCATCGTAATTAAATACAAAATGCACAATGCCGACTTAAGTAAAAGAAGACTGACTCTTCTTACTGTCTATGTTTTGAACCTTTCCTGCGAGACCTGATTTAAATTACGATGCTTCGCTTCAGGTTTACTGTATCCCATGGACCTCCTGACTGACGATGAACCACAGAAGTTGCATTGGAATTAAATACAAAAGGTACAATTCCGACTTAAGTGCAAGAAGACTGCCTCTTCTTACTGTCTATGTTTTGAATCTTTACTGTGAAACCAGTTTTAGATTCAGATGCTTCACTTCAGGTTTACTGTATCCCTTGGACCTTCTTATTAACGAGGAAACAAAGAAATTGCAACGGAATTAAATACAAAAATCAAAATGCCGACTTAAGTACAAGAAGACTGACTCATCTTACTGTCTATACTTTGAACCTCTCCCGTGAGACCAGTTTTAGATTCCGATGCTTCACTTTGGTTTAAAGTATCCCTTGGACCCTCATATTGACGTTGAAACACAGAAATTGCATCGGAATTAAATACAAAAGGCACAATGCCGACTTAAGGACAAGAAGACTGTTCTTCTTACTGTCTATGTTTTGAACCATTCCTGTGAGACCAGTTTAGATACCGATGCTTAACTTCAGGTTTACTGTATCCCTTGGACCTTTTTATTGACGATGAAACACAGAAATTGCGTCGGTATTAAATACAAAAGGCACAATGTCGACTTAAAAACATGAAGACTGACTCCTCTTACTGTCTATGTTTTGAACTTTTCCTGTGTGATCAGTTTTAGATTCCGATGCTTTAGTTCAGGTTTACTGTATCCCTTGGACCTTCTTATTGACGATGAAACAAGAAATTGCATCGGATTTAAATACATAAGGCACAATGCCGATTTAAGTACAAGAGGACTGCCTCTTCTTACATTCTATGATTTGAACCTTCCTGTGAGACCAGTTTTAGTTTCCGATGCTTCACTTCAGGTTTACTGTATCCCTTGGACCTTCTGACTGACGATGAATCACAGAAGTTGCATTGGAATTAAATACAAAAGGAACAATGCCGACTTGAGTACAAGAAGACTGACTCTTCTTAATGTCTATATTTGAATCTTTACTGTGAGACCAGTTTTAGATTCCGATGCTTCACTTCAGGTTTACTGTATCCCTTGGACCTTCTTATTGTCGATGAAACACGGATATTGCAACGGAATTACATACAAAAATCAAAATGCCGACTTAAGTACAGGAAGAGTGACTCATCTTACTGTCTATATTTTGAACCTTTCCTGTGAGACCAGTTTTAGATTCCGATGCGTCACTTTGGTTTACTGTATCCCTTGGACCTTTATATTGTCAATGAAACACAGAAACATCATCGGAATAAAATACAAAAGGCACAATGCCGACTTAAGTACAAGAAGACTGACTCTTTTTACTGTCTATGTTTTGAACCATTCCTGTGAGACCAGTTTTAGATTCCTATGCTTCATTTCAGGTTTACTGTATCCCTTGTACCTTCCTGTTGGCAATGAAACACAGAAATTGGATCGGAATTAAATACAAGAGGCACAATGCCGACTTAAGTACAAGAAGACAGATTCCTCTTACTGTCTATGTTTTGAACCTTCCCTGTGAGACCAGTTTTGATTTCGATTCTTCACTTCAGGTTTACTGTATCCCTTGGACCTTCTTATTGACGATGAAACACAGAAATTGCATCGGAATTAAACACAATATGCACAATGCCGACTTAAGTACAAGAAGACTGACTCAGTTTACTGTCTTTGTTTTGAACCCTTCCTGTGAGACCAGTTTTGATTCCGATGCTTCACTTCAGGTTTACTGTATCCATCAGACTTTCTTATTGACGGTGAAACACAGAAATTGCATCGGAATTAAACACAATATGCACAATGCCGACTTAAGTACAAGAAGACTGACTCAGTTTACTGTCTTTGTTTTGAACCCTTCCTGTGAGACCAGTTTTGATTCCGATGCTTCACTTCAGGTTTACTGTATCCATCAGACTTTCTTATTGACGGTGAAACACAGAAATTGCATCGGAATTAAATACAAAAGGCACAGTGCCCACTTAAAAACAAGAAGACCGACTCTTCTTACTGTCTATTATTTGATCCTCGCCCGTGAGACCAGTTTTAGATGCCGATGCTTTACTTCAGGTTTACTGTATCCCTTGGACCTTCTTATTGACGATGAAACACAGAAATTGCATCGGAATTAAATTCAAAAGGCACAATGCCGTCTTAAGTACAAGAGGACTGACTCTTCTTATTTTCTACGATTTGAACCTTTCCTGTGAGACCAGTTTTGATTCCGATGCTTCACTTCAGGTTTACTGTATCCCTTGGATCTTCATATTGACGATGAAACACAGATATTGCGTCGGTATTAAATACAAAAGGCACAATGTCGACTTAAAAACATGAAGACTGACTCCTTTTACTGTCTATGTTTGAATCTTTCCTGTGTGATCAGTTTTAGATTCCGATGCTTTAGTTCAGGTTTACTGTATTCCTTGGACATTCTTATTGACGATGAAGAACAGAAATTGCATCGGATTTAAATACAAAATGCACAATGCCGACTTAAGTACAAGAGGACTGACTCTTCTTACATTCCATGATTTGAACCTTTCCTGTGAGACCAGTTTTGATTCCGATTCTTCACTTCAGGTTTACTGTATCCCTTGGACCTTCTTATTGACGATGAAACACAGAAATTGCACAGGAATTAAACACAATATGCACAATGCCGACTTAAGTACAAGAAGACTGACTCAGTTTACTGTCTTTGTTTTGAACCCTTCCTGTGAGACCAGTTTTGATTCCGATGCTTCACTTCAGGTTTACTGTATCCCTTGGATCTTCATATTGACGATGAAACACAGATATTGCGTCGGTATTAAATACAAAAGGCACAATGTCGACTTAAAAACATGAAGACTGACTCCTCTTACTGTCTATGTTTGAATCTTTCCTGTGTGATCAGTTTTAGATTCCGATGCTTTAGTTCAGGTTTACTGTATCCCTTGGACATTCTTATTGACGATGAAAAACAGAAATTGCATCGGATTTAAATACAAAATGCACAATGCCGACTTAAGTACAAGAGGACTGACTCTTCTTACATTCCATGATTTGAACCTTTCCTGTGAGACCAGTTTTGATTCCGACTCTTCACTTCAGGTTTACTGTATCCCTTGGACCTTCTTATTGACGATGAAACACAGAAATTGCACCGGAATTAACCACAATATGCACAATGCCGACTTAAGTACAAGAAGACTGACTCAGTTTACTGTCTTTGTTTTGAACCCTTCCTGTGAGACCAGTTTTGATTCCGATGCTTCACTTCAGGTTTACAGTATCCCTTGTACCTTCTTATTGACGATGAAACACAGAAATTGCATCGGAATTAAATACAAAAGGCAGAATGCCGACTTAAGTACAAGAACACTGACTCTTCTTATTGTGTATGTTTTAAACCTTTTCTGTGTGACCAGTTTTAGAATCCGATGTTTCATTTCAGGTTTACTGTATCCCTTGTACCTTCTTATTGACGATGAAACACAGAAATTGCATCGGAAATAAATACAAATGGTAGAATGCCGACTTAAGTACAAGAACACTGACTCTTCTTACTGTGTATGTTTTAAACCTTTCCTGTGTGACTAGTTTTAGAATCGGATGTTTCATTTCAAGTTTACTGTATCCCGTGGACCTTCTTATTGACGATGAAACACAGAAATTGCATCGGAATTAAATATAAAATGCACATTGCGACCTAAGTACAAGAGGACTGATTCTTCTTACTGTCTATGATTTAAACCTTTATAGTGTGACCAGTTTTAGAATCCGATGTTTCATTTCAGGTTTACTGTATCCCTTGGACCTTCTTATTGACGATGAAACACAGAAATTGCATCGGAATTAAATACAAATGCACATTGCGACCTAAGTACAAGAGGACTGATTCTTCTTACTGTCTATGATTTAAACCTTTCCTGTGAGACCAGTTTTAGAATCCGATGTTTCATTTCAGGTTTTGCTGTATCCCTTGGACCTTCTTATAGACGATGGAACACAGAAATTGCATCGGAATTAATTACAAAAGGCACAATGCCGACTTAAGTACAAGAAGACTGACTCTTCTTACTGTCTATGCTTGGAACCTTTCCTGTTAGACTAGTTTTAGATTCCGATGCTTTACTTCAGGTTTACTGTATGCCTAGGACCTTCTTAATGACGATGAAACACAGAAATTGCATCGGAATTAAATACAAAAGGCACAATGCCAACTTAAGTGCAAGATGACTAACTCCTCTTACTGTCTCTGTTTTGAACCATTCCTGTGAGACCAGTTTAGATTCCGATGCTTCACTGCAGGTTTACTGGATCCCTTGGACTTTCTTATTGACGATGAAACACAGAAATTGCGTCGGAATAAAATACAACTGGCACAATGCCCACTTAAAAACAAGAAGACTGACTCTTCTTACTGTCTATGTTTTTAACCTTTCCTGTTAGACCAGTTTTAGATTCCGATGCTTCACTTCAGGTTTACTGTATCCCTTGGACCTGCTTATTGACGATGAAACACATAAACTGCATCGGAATTAAATACAAAAGGCACAAAGCAACTTAAGTACAAGAGGACTGACTCTTCTTACTGTCTATGCTTGGAACCTTTCCTGTTAGACCAGTTTTAGATTCCGATGCTTTACTTCAGGTTTACCGTATGCCTAGGACCTTCTTATTGACGATGAAACACAGAAATTGCATGGGAATTAAATACAAAAGCCACAATGCCGACTTAAAAACAAGAAGACTGACTCTTCTTACTGTCTATACTTTGAACCTCTCCCGTGAGACCAGTTTTAGATTCCGATGCTTCACTTTGGTTTACTGTATCCCTTGGACCCTCATATTGACGTTGAAACACAGAAATTGCATCGGAATTAAATACAAAAGGCACAATGCCGACTTAAGAACAAGAAGACTGTTCTTCTTACTGTCTATGTTTTGAACCATTCCTGTGAGACCAGTTTAGATACCGATGCTTAACTTCAGGTTTACTGTATCCCTTGGACCTTTTTCTTGACGATGAAACACAGAAATTGCGTCGGTATTAAATACAAAAGGCACAATGTCGACTTAAAAACATGAAGACTGACTCCTCTTACTGTCTATGTTTTGTACCTTTCCTGTGTGATCATTTTTAGATTCCGATGCTTTAGTACAGGTTTACTGTATCCCTTGGACCTTCTTATTGACGATGAAACAAGAAATTGCATCGGATTTAAATACATAAGGCACAATGCCGATTTAAGTACAAGAGGACTGCCTCTTCTTACATTCTATGATTTGAACCTTCCTGTGAGACCAGTTTTAGTTTCCGATGCTTCACTTCAGGTTTACTGTATCCCTTGGACCTTCTGACTGACGATGAATCACAGAAGTTGCATTGGAATTAAATACAAAAGGAACAATGCCGACTTGAGTACAAGAAGACTGACTCTTCTTAATGTCTATATTTGAATCTTTACTGTGAGACCCGTTTTAGATTCCGATGCCTCACTTCAGGTTTACTGTATCCCTTGGACCTTCTTATTGTCGATGAAACACGGAAATTGCAACGGAATTACATACAAAAATCAAAATGCCGACTTAAGTACAGGAAGATTGACTCATCTTACTGTCTATATTTTGAACCTTTCCTGTGAGACCAGTTTTAGATGCCGATGCGTCACTTTGGTTTACTGTATCCCTTGGACCTTTATATTGTCAATGAAACACAGAAACATCATCGGAATAAAATACAAAAGGCACAATGCCGACTTAAGTACAAGAAGACTGACTCTTTTTACTGTCTATGTTTTGAACCTTTCCTGTGAGACTAGTTTTAGATTCCTATGCTTCATTTCAGGTTTACTGTATCCCTTGTACCTTCCTGTTGGCAATGAAACACAGAAATTGGATCGGAATTAAATACAAGTGGCACAATGCCGACTTAAGTACAAGAAGACAGATTCCTCTTACTGTCTATGTTTTGAACCTTTCCTGTGAGACCAGTTTTGATTCCGATGCTTCACTTCAGGTTTACTGTATCCATCAGACTTTCTTATTGACGGTGAAACACAGAAATTGCATCGGAATTAAACACAATATGCACAATGCCGACTTAAGTACAAGAAGACTGACTCAGTTTACTGTCTTTGTTTTGAACCCTTCCTGTGAGACCAGTTTTGATTCCGATGCTTCACTTCAGGTTTACTGTATCCATCAGACTTTCTTATTGACGGTGAAACACAGAAATTGCATCGGAATTAAATACAAAAGGCACAGTGCCCAATTAAAAACAAGAAGACCGACTTTTCTTACTGTCTATGATTTGATCCTCGCCCGTGAGACCAGTTTTAGATGCCGATGCTTTACTTCAGGTTTACTGTATCCCTCGGACCTTCTTATTGACGATGAACCACAGAAATTGCATCGGAATTAAATTCAAAAGGCACAATGCCGACTTAAGTACAAGAGGACTGACTCTTCTTATTTTCTACGATTTGAACCTTTCCTGTGAGACCAGTTTTGATTCCGATGCTTCACTTCAGGTTTACTGTATCCCTTGGATCTTCATATTGACGATGAAACACAGATATTGCGTCGGTATTAAATACAAAAGGCACAATGTCGACTTAAAAACATGAAGACTGACTCCTCTTACTGTCTATGTTTGAATCTTTCCTGTGTGATCAGTTTTAGATTCCGATGCTTTAGTTCAGGTTTACTGTATCCCTTGGACATTCTTATTGACGGTGAAAAACAGAAATTGCATCGGATTTAAATACAAAATGCACAATGCCGACTTAAGTACAAGAGGACTGGCTCTTCTTACATTCTATGACTTGAAGTTTCCTGTGAGACCAGTTTTAGTTTCCGATGCCTCACGTAAGGTTTACTGTATCCCTTGGCCCTTCTTATTGACGATGAAACACAGAAATTGCATCGGAATTGAATACAAAAGCCAAAATGGCAACTTAAGTACAAGAAGACTGACCGATCCTACTGTCTTTATTTTGATCCTTTCCTGTGAGACCCGTTTTAGATTCCGATGCTTCACTTTGGTTTACTGTATCCCTTGGACCTTCATATTGTCGATGAAACACAGAAATTGCATCGGAATTACATACAAAAGGCACAATGCCGACTTATGTACAAAGAGACTAAGTCTTCTTACTGTCTATGATTTAAACCTTTCCTGTGAGACCAGTTTCAGAATCCTATGCTTCATTTCAGGTTTACTGTATCCCTTGTACCTTCTTATTGACGATGAAACACAGAAATTGCATCGGAATTAAATACAAAAGGCAGAATGCCGACTTAAGTACAAGAACACTGACTCTTCTTACTGTGTATGTTTTAAACCTTTCCTGTGTCACCAGTTTTAGAATCCGATGTTTCATTTCAGGTTTACTGTATCCCTTGTACCTTCTTATTGACGATGAAACACAGAAATTGCATCGGAAATAAATACAAATGGCAGAATGCCGACTTAAGTACAAGAACACTGACTCTTCTTACTGTGTATGTTTTAAACCTTTCCTGTGTGACCAGTTTTAGAATCGGATGTTTCATTTCAGGTTTACTGTATCCCGTGGACCTTCTTATTGACGATGAAACACAGAAATTGCATCGGAATTAAATATAAAATGCACATTGCGACCTAAGTACAAGAGGACTGATTCTTCTTACTGTCTATGATTTAAACCTTTATTGTGTGACCAGTTTTAGAATCCGATGTTTCATTTCAGGTTTACTGTATCCCTTGGACCTTCTTATTGACGATGAAACACAGAAATTGCATCGGAATTAAATACAAATGCACATTGCGACCTAAGTACAAGAGGACTGATTCTTCTTACTGTCTATGATTTAAACCTTTCCTGTGAGACTAGTTTTAGAATCCGATGTTTCATTTCAGGTTTTGCTGTATCCCTTGGACCTTCTTATAGACGATGGAACACAGAAATTGCATCGGAATTAATTACAAAAGGCACAATGCCGACTTAAGTACAAGAGGACTGACTCTTCTTACATACCATGATTTAAACCTTTCCTGTGAGACCAGTTTTAGATTGCGATGCTTCACTTCAGGTTCACTGTATCCCTTGGACCTGCTTGTTGACGATGATACACAGAAATTGCATCGGAATTAAATACAAAAGGCACAATGCCGACTTAAGTACAAGAAGACTGACTATTCTTACTGTCTATGCTTGGAACCTTTCCTGTTAGACTAGTTTCAGATTCCGAGGCTTTACTTCAGGTTTACTGTATGCCTAGGACCTTCTTAATGGCGATGAAACACAGAAATTGCATCGGAATTAAATACAAAAGGCACAATGCCGACTTAAGTGCAAGATGACTAACTCCTCTTACTGTCTCTGTTATGAACCATTCCCGTGAGACCAGTTTAGATTCCGATGCTTCACTGCAGGTTTACTGGATCCCTTGGACTTTCTTATTGACGATGAGACACAGAAATTGCGTCGGAATAAAATACAACTGGCACAATGCCCACTTAAAAACAAGAAGACTGACTCTTCCTACTGTCTATGTTTTGAACCTTTCCTGTTAGACCAGTTTTAGATTCCGATGCTTCACTTCAGGTTTACTGTATCCCTTGGACCTGCTTATTGACGATGAAACACATAAACTGCATCGGAATTAAATACAAAAGGCACAGAGCCACTTAAGTACAAGAGGACTGACTCTTCTTACTGTCTATGCTTCGAACCTTTCGTGTGAGACCAGTTTTAGATTCCGATGCTTCACTTCACGTTTACTGTATCGCTTAGACCTGCTTGTTGACGATGATACACAGAAATAACATCGGACGTAATACAAAACGCACAATGCCGACATAAGTACAAGAAGACTGACTCTTCTTACAGTCTATGTTTTGAACCTTTTTTGTGAGACCAGTTTTAGATTCCTATGCTTCATTTCAGGTTTACTGTATCCCTTGTACCTTCGAATTGACGATGATACACAGAAATTGCATCGGAATTAAATACAAGAGGCACGATGCCGACTTGAGTACAAGAAGACTGACTCCTCTTACTGACTATGTTTTAAACCTTTCCTGTGAGACCAGTTTTGATCCGATGCTTCACTTCAGATTTACTGTATCCTTTGGACCTTCTTATTGACGATGAAACACAGAAATTGCATAGGAATTAAATACAATACGCACAATGCCGACTTAAGTACAAGAAGACTGACTCTTCTTACTGTCTATGTTTTGAACCCTTCCTGTGAGACCAGGTTTGATTCCGATGCTTCACTTCAGGTTTACTGTATCCCTCAGACTCTCTTATTGACGATGAGACACAGAAATTGCTTCGGAATTAAATACAAAAGGCACAGTGGCGACATAAAAACAAGAAGACCGACTCCTCTTACTGTCTATATTTTGCACCTCACCCGTGAGACCAGTTTTAGCTTCCAATGCTTTACTTCAGGTTTACTGTATCCCTTGGAGCTTCTTATTGACGATGAAACACAGAAATTGCATCGGAATTAAATACAAAAGGCACAATGCGGACATAAGTACAAGAGGACCGACTCCTCTTACTGTCTATGTTTTGAACCTTTCCTGTGATACCAGTTTTAGATTCCGATGCTTCACTTCAGGTTTACTGTATCCCTTGGACCTCCTTATTGACGATGAAACACATATATTGCATCGGAATTAAATACAAAAGGCACATTGCCGACCTAAATACAAGAAGACTGAGTCTTCTTACTGTCTATGATGGAAACCTTTCCTGTGAGCCCAGTTTTAGAATCCTATGCTTCATTTCAGGTTTACTGTATCCCTTGTACCTTCTTATTGTCGATGAAACACAGAAATTGCATCGGAATTAAATACAAAAGGCACAATGCCGACTTAAGTACAAGAGGACTGACTCTTCTTACATTCCATGATTTGAACCTTTCCTGTGAGACCAGTTTTAGATTCCGATGCATCACTTCAGGTTTACTGTATCCCTTAGACCTGTTTATTGACGATGATACACAGAAATTGCATCGGACATAAATACAATACGCACAATGCCGACTTAAGTACAAGAAGACTGACTCTTCTTACTGTCTATGTTTTGAACCTTTCCTGTGAGACAAGTTTTAGATTCCTATGCTTCATTTCAGGTTTACTGTATCTCTTGGACCTTCTTATTGACTATGATACACAGAAATTGCATCGGAATTAAATACAAGAGGCACAATGCCGATTTAAGTACAAGAACACTGACTCTTCTTACTGTCTATGTTTTGAACCTTTCCTGTGAGACCAGTTTTAGATTCGGTTGCTTTACTTCAGGTTTACTGTATCCCTTGGCCCTTCTTATTGACGATGAAACACAGAAATTGCATCGGATTTAAATACAAAAGGCACAATGCGGACTTAAGTACAAGAGGACTGACTCTTCTTACATTCCATGATTTGAACCTTTAATATGAGACCAGTTTTAACTTTCCGATGCTTCACCTCAGGTTTACTGTATCCCTTGGAATTGCTTATTGACGATGAAACACAGAAATTTCATCGGAATTAAGTACAAAACGCACAATTCCGACTTAAGTACAAGAAGACTGACTCTTCTTACTGTCTATGTTTTGAAGGTTTCCTGTGAGACCAGTTTTGATTCCGGTGTTTCACTTCAGGTTTACTGTATCCCTTGGACCTTCTTATTGAAGATGGAACACAGAAATTGCATCAAAATTAAATACAAAAGGCACAATGCCGACATAAGTACAAGAAGACTGACTCTTCTTACGGTCTATGTTTGAACCTTTCCTGTGAGACCAGTTTTAGATTCCGATGTTTCATTTCAGGTTTAATGTATGCCTTAGACCTTCTTATTGACGGTGAAACACAGAAATTGCATCGGAATTAAATACAAAAGGCACAATGGCGACTTAATTACAAGAAGACTGACTCTTCTTACTGTCTATATTTTGAACATTTCTTGTGAGACCAGTTTAGATTCTGGTGCCTCACTTCAGGTTTACTGTATCCCTTAGACCTTCTTAATGACGATGAAACACAGAAATTGCGTCGGTATTAAATACAAAATGCACAATGCTGACTCAAAAACAAGAAGACTGACTCCACTTACTGTCTATGTTTTGAACCTTTCCTGTGAGATCAGTTTTAGATT
This sequence comes from Schistocerca serialis cubense, assembly GCF_023864345.2. Classification (NCBI taxonomy): domain Eukaryota; kingdom Metazoa; phylum Arthropoda; class Insecta; order Orthoptera; family Acrididae; genus Schistocerca; species Schistocerca serialis. The sequence continues at coordinate 23,356,448 of NC_064643.1, forward strand.
CCGATGCTTTACTTCAGGTTTACTGTATCCCTTGGACCTTCTTATTGACGATGAAACACAGAAATTGCATCGGAAATATATACAAAGGGCACAATGCCGACATAAGTACAAGAAGACTGGCTCTTCTTACTGTCTATGATTTGAACCTTTCCTGTGAGACCAGTTTCAGATTCCTATGCTTCACTTCAAGTTTACTGTGTCCGTTGGACCTTCTTATTGACGATGAAACACAGAAATTGCATCGGAATTAATTACTAAACGCACAATGCCTACTTAAGTACAAGAGGACTGACTCTTCTTACGGTCTATACTTTGAACCGTTCCTCTGAGACCAATTTAAGAATCCGATGCTTTACTTCAGGTATACTGTATCCCTTGGAGCTTCATATTGACGATGAAACACAGAATTTCGATCGGAACTAAATACAAAAGGCACCATGCCGAATTAAGTACATGATGTCTGACTCATCTTACTGTCTATGTTTTGAACCTTCCCTATGAGACCTGTTTTAGATTCCTATGCTTCATTTAAGGTTTACTATATCCCTTGGACTTTCGTATTGACGATGAGACATAGAAATTGCATCGGAATTAAAAAAAAAGGCACAATGCCGACTTAAGTACAAGAAGACTGAATCTTCTTACCGTCTATGTTTTGAACCTTTACTGTGAGACCAGTTTTAGATTCCGATGCTTCACTTCAGGTTTACTGTATCCGTTGGACCTTCTTATTGACGATGAAACACAGAAATTGCATCGGAATTAAGTACAAAAGTCAAAATGCCGACTTAAAGACATTAATACCGACTCTTCTTACTGTCTATGTTTTGATCCTTTCCTGTGAGACCGGTTTTAGATTCCTATGGTTCACTTCAGGTTTACTGTATCCCTTGCACCTTCTAATTGGCGATGAAAGACAGAAATTGCATCGGAAATAAATACAAAAGGCACAATGCCGACTTAAAGACAAGAACACTGACTCTTCTCACTGTCATTGTTTTGAACCTTTCCTGTGTGACCAGTTTTAGATTCCGACGCTTTACTTCAGGTTTACTGTATGCCTTGGACCTTCTTATTGACGATGAAACACTGAAAGTGCATCGGAATTAAATACAAAAGGCACAATGCCGACTTAAGTACAAGAAGACTGACTCTTCTTACCGTCTATGTTTTGAATCTTTACTGTGAGACCCGTGTTAGTTTCCGATGCTTCACGTCAGGGTTACTGTATCCCTCCGACCCTCTTACTGACGATGAAACACAGAAATAGCATCGGAATTAAATACAAAAGTCAAAATGCCGACTTAAAAACCAGAAGACTGACTCTTCTTACTGTCTATGTTTTGAAGCTTTCCAGTGAGACCAGTTTTGATTCCGGTGCTTCACTTCAGGTTTACTGTACCCCTTGGACCTTCTTAGTGACGATGAAACACAGAAATTGCGTCGGAATGAAATACAAAAGGCACAATGAAAACATAAAAACAAGAATACTGACTGTTCTTACTGTCTGTGATTTGAACTTTCCTGTGAAACCATTTTTGATTGCGATGCTTCACTTCAGGTTTACTGAATCCCACAGACTTACTTATTGACGATGAAACACAGAATTTGCATCGAAATTAAATACAAAAGGCACAATGCCGACTTAAAGACAAGAAGACCGACTCTCCTTACTGTCTATGTTATGAACCTTTCCTGTGTGAACAGTTTTAAATTCCGATGCTTTACTTCAGGTTTACTGTATGCCTTGGACCATCTTATTGACGATAAAACACAGAGAGTGCATCGGAATTAATTACAAATGGCACAATGCCGACTTTAGTACAAGAAGACTGTCTCTTCTTACTGTCTATGTTTTGACCCTTTCCTGTGAGACCAGTTTTAGTTTTCGATGCTTCACTTCAGGTTTACTGTATCCCTTGGACCTTCTTATTGACGATGAAACACAGAAATTGCATCGGAATTAAATACAAAAGTCAAAAAGCCGACTTAAGTACAAGAAGACTGACTCTTCTTACTGTCTATGTTTTGAATCTTTAAGTGAGACCAGTTTTAGATTCCGATGCTTCACTTCAGGTTTACTGTATCCCTTGGACCTTTTTATTGACGTTGAAACACAGAAATAGCGTCGGAATTAAATACAAAATGCACAATTCCGACTTAAGTACAAGAAGACTGACTCCTCTTACTGTCTATGTTTTGAAGATTTCCTGTGAGACCAGTTTCGATTCCGGTGCTTCACGTCAAGTTTACTGTATCCCTTGGACCTTCTTATTGACGTGAAACACAAACATTACATCGGAATTAAATACAAAAGCCACAATGCCGACTTAAGTACAAGGAGACTGACTCTTCTTACTGTCAATTATTGTAACCTTTCCTGTGAGACCAGCTTCAGATTCCTAGGTTTCCTTTCAGGTTTACTGTATCCCTTGGACCTTCTTATTGACGATGAAACACAGATTTTGCATCGGAATTAAATACAAAAGGCAGAATGCCGACTTCAGTACATGAAGACTGACTCTTCTTACTGTCTATGTTTTGAACCTTTCCTGTGAGACCAGTTTTAGATTCCGATGCTTCATTTCAGGTTTACTGTATCCCTTGGACCTTCTTATTGACGATGAAACACAGGAATTGCATCGGAATTAAATACAAAATGCACAATGCCGACTTAAGTACAAGAAGACTGAGTCTTCTTACTGTCTATGCTTTGAATCTTTCCTGTGAGACCAGTTTTACATTCCGATGCTTTACTTCATTTTTACTGTATCCCTTGGACATTCTTATTCACGACAAAACACAGAAATGGCATCGGAATTAAATACAAAAGGCACAATGCCGACTGAAGTACAAGAGGACTGACTCTTCTTACATTCTATGATTTGAACCTTTCCTGTGAGACCAGTTCTAGTTTCCGAAGCTTCACTTCAGGTTTACTGTATCCCTTGGACCTTCTTTTTGACGATGAAACACAGTAATTGCATCCGAATTAAATTCAAAAGGCACAAATGCCGACTTATGTACAACGAGATTGTTTCTTCTTACTGACTATGATTTGAACTTTTCCTGTGAGACCATTTTTAGATTACGATGCTTCACTTCAGGTTTACTGTATCCCTTGGACCTTCTTATTGACGATGAAACACAGAAATTGCATCGGAATTAAATACAAAAGCAAAATGCCGACTTAAGTACAAGAAGACAAACTCTTCTTACTGTCAATAAGTTGAACCTCTCCTGTGAGACCAGTTTTAGCTTCCGATGCTCCACTTCAGGTTTACTGTATCCCTTGGACCTTCATGTTGACGATGAAACACACAAATTGATGTGTCGACAGAAGTGCCGACACAGTGTTATTTTGAGGGGGCCGATGGGCACGCTATCTAACGCAGACGGGCGTGAAGTCTGGAACAGGATGACTATTGAATGGTAGCAAGAAAAGTACGTAGCTGGAATATACTTAACTTTATTCACTCCTGGTGATACATCTCTCTCGACTATACTAATGCGACTCGTAAGATACATGCACTGTTACAATTGGCGCCTTGCTAGGTCGTAGCCATGGACTTAGCAGAAGGCTATTCTAACTGTCTCTCGGCAATTGAGAGGAAGGCCTCGTCCGTATTGTCGCTAGCAATGTCGTCGTATAACTGGGGCGAGTGCTCTATCGTATATCGAGACCTGCCTTGTGGTGGCGCTAGGTCTGCGATCACACAGTGGCGACACGCGGGTCCGACATGTACTAAAAGGACCGCGGCCGATTTAAGCTACCACCTAGCAAGTGTGGTGTCTGGCGGTGACACCACACAAATTGCATCGGAACTAAATACAAAAGGCACAATGCCGACTTAAGTACAAGATGACTAAATCTTCTTACTGTCTATGATTTGAACCTCTCCTGTGAGACCAGTTTCAGATTCTTATGCTTCATTTCAGGTATACTGTATCCCTTGGACCTTCTTATTGACGATGAAACACAGATATAGCGTCGGAGTTAAATACAAAAGGCACAATGCCGACTTAAGTACAAGATGTCTGACTCTTCTTACTGTCTATGTTTTGAACCTTTCCTGTGAGACCAGTTTTACATTCCGATGTTTCATTTCAGGTTTACTGTGTCCCTTGGACCTTCTTATTGACGATGAAACACAGAAATTGCATCGGAATTAAATACAAAAGGCACAATGCCCACATAAAAACAAGACGACTGACTCTTCTTAATGTCTATGGTTTGAACCTTTCCCATGAGACCAGTTTTAGATTCAGATGCTTTACTTCAGGTTTACTGTATCCCTTGGACCTTCTTATTGACGATGAAATACAGAAATTGCATCGGAATTAAATACAAAAGGCACAATGCCGACTTAAGTACATGAAGACTGACTCTTCTTACTGTCTATGTTTTGAACGTTTCCTGTGAGACCAGTTTTAGATTCCGATGCTTTACTTCAGGTTTACTGTATCCCTTGGATCTGCTTATTGACGATGAAACACAAAATTGCATCGGAATTAAATACAAAAGGCACAATGCCGACTTAAGTACAAGATGACTGACTCTTCTTACTGTCTATGATTTGAACTTTTCCTGTGATACCAGTTTTACATTCCGATGTTCTATTTCAGGTTTACTGTGTCCCTTGGACCTTATTATTGACGATGAAACACAGAAATTGCATCGGAATTAAATACAAAAAGCACAATGCCGACTTAAGTACAAGAAGACTGACACTCCTTACTGTCTATGTTTTGAACCTTGCCTGTGAGACCAGTTTTAATTTCCGATGCTTCACTTCAGGTTTACAGTATCCCTTGGACCTACTTATTGACGATGAAACACAAAAATTACATCGGAATTAAATACAAAAGGCACAATGCCGACTTAAGAACAAGATGACTCTGTCTTCTTACTGTCTATGATTTGAACCTTTCCTGTGAGACGAGTTTTAGATTCCGATGCCTTACTTCAGGCTTACTGTATCCCTTGGACCTTCTTATTTACGATGAGACACAGAAATTGCATCGGAATTAAATGCAAAAGGCACAATGCCGACTTTCGTACAAGACGACTGACTCTCCTTACATTCTATGATTTGAACCTTTCATGTGAGACCAGTTCTAGATTCCGATGCTTTATTTCAGGTTTACTGTATCCCTTGGACCTTCTTATTGTCGATGAAACACAGATATTGCATCGGAATTAAATACAAAAGGCACAATGCCGACTTAAAAACAAGAAGACTGGTTCTTCTTACTGTCTATGCTTCGAACCTTTCGTGTGAGACCAGTTTTAGATTCCGATGCTTCACTTCACGTTTACTGTATCGCTTAGACCTGCTTGTTGACGATGATACACAGAAATAGCATCGGACGTAATACAAAACGCACAATGCCGACTTAAGTACAAGAAGACTGACTCTTCTTACAGTCTATGTTTTGAACCTTTTTTGTGAGACCAGTTTTAGATTCCTATGCTTCATTTCAGGTTTACTGTATCCCTTGTACCTTCGAATTGACGATGATACACAGAAATTGCATCGGAATTAAATACAAGAGGCACAATGCCGACTTGAGTACAAGAAGACTGACTCCTCTTACTGACTATGTTTTAAACCTTTCCTGTGAGACCAGTTTTGATCCGATGCTTCACTTCAGATTGACTGTATCCTTTGGACCTTCTTATTGATGATGAAACACAGAAATTGCATAGGAATTAAATACAATACGCACAATGCCGACTCAAGTACAAGAAGACTGACTCTTCTTACTGTCTATGTTTTGAACCCTTCCTGTGAGACCAGGTTTGATTCTGATGCTTCACTTCAGGTTTACTGTATCCCTCAGACTCTCTTATTGACGATGAGACACAGAAATTGCTTCGGAATTAAATACAAAAGGCACAGTGACGACATAAAAACAAGAAGACCGACTCCTCTTACTGTCTATATTTTGCACCTCACCCGTGAGACCAGTTTTAGCTTCCAATGCTTTACTTCAGGTTTACTGTATCCCTTGGAGCTTCTTATTGACGATGAAACACAGAAATTGCATCGGAATTAAATACAAAAGGCACAATGCCGACATAAGTACAAGAGGAGCGACTCCTCTTACTGTCTATGTTTTGAACCTTTCCTGTGATCCCAGTTTTAGATTCCGATGCTTCACTTCAGGTTTACTGTATCCCTTGGACCTCCTTATTGACGATGAAACACATATATTGCATCGGAATTAAATACAAAAGGCACATTGCCGACCTAAATACAAGAAGACTGAGTCTTCTTACTGTCTATGATGGAAACCTTTCCTGTGAGCCCAGTTTGAGAATCCTATGCTTCATTTCAGGTTTACTGTATCCCTTGGACCTTCTTATTGACGATGAAACACAGAAATTGCATCGGAATTAAATACAAAAGGCACAATGCCGACTTAAGTACAAGAGGACTGACTCTTCTTACATTCCATGATATGAACCTTTCCTGTGAGACCAGTTTTAGATTCCGATGCATCACTTCAGGTTTACTGTATCCCTTAGACCTGTTTATTGACGATGATACACAGAAATTGCATCGGACATAAATACAATACGCACAATGCCGACTTAAGTACAAGAAGACTGACTCTTCTTACTGTCTATGTTTTGAACCTTTTCTGTGAGACAAGTTTTAGATTCCTATGTTTCATTTCAGGTTTACTGTATCTCTTGGACCTTCTTATTGACTATGATACACAGAAATTGCATCGGAATTAAATACAAGAGGCACAATGCCGATTTAAGTACAAGAACACTGACTCTTCTTACTGTCTATGTTTTGAACCTTTCCTGTGAGACCGGTTTTAGATTCGGTTGCTTTACTTCAGGTTTACTGTATCCCTTGGAATTGCTTATTGACGATGAAACACAGAAATTTCATCGGAATTAAGTACAAAACGCACAATTCCGACTTAAGTACAAGAAGACTGACTCTTCTTACTGTCTATGTTTTGAAGGTTTCCTGTGAGACCAGTTTTGATTCCGGTGTTTCACTTCAGGTTTACTGTATCCCTTGGACCTTCTTATTGAAGATGGAACACAGAAATTGCATCAAAATTATATACAAAAGGCACAATGCCGACATAAGTACAAGAAGACTGACTCTTCTTACGGTCTATGTTTGAACCTTTCCTGTGAGACCAGTTTTAGATTCCGATGTTTCATTTCAGGTTTAATGTATGCCTTAGACCTTCTTATTGACGGTGAAACACAGAAATTGCATCGGAATTAAATACAAAAGGCACAATGCCGACTTAATTACAAGAAGACTGACTCTTCTTACTGTCTACATTTTGAACATTTCTTGTGAGACCAGTTTAGATTCTGATGCCTCACTTCAGGTTTACTGTATCCCTTAGACCTTCTTAATGACGATGAAACACAGAAATTGCGTCGGTATTAAATACAAAATGCACAATGCTGACTCAAAAACAAGAAGACTGACTCCACTTACTGTCTATGTTTTGAACCTTTCCTGTGAGATCAGTTTTAGATTCCGATGCTTTACTTCAGGTTTACTGTATCCCTTGGACCTTCTTATTGACGATGAAACACAGAAATTGCATCGGAAATATATACAAAGGGCACAATGCCAACATAAGTACAAGAAGACTGGCTCTTCTTACTGTCTATGATTTGAACCTTTCCTGTGAGACCAGTTTCAGATTCCTATGCTTCACTTCAAGTTTACTGTGTCCGTTGGACCATCTTATTGACGATGAAACACAGAAATTGCATCGGAATTAATTACTAAACGCACAATGCCTACTTAAGTACAAGAGGACTGACTCTTCTTACGGTCTATACTTTGAACCGTTCCTCTGAGACCAATTTAAGAATCCGATGCTTCACTTCAGGTATACTGTATCCCTTGGAGCTTCATATTGACGATGAAACACAGAATTTCGATCGGAACTAAATACAAAAGGCACCATGCCGAATTAAGTACATGATGTCTGACTCATCTTACTGTCTATGTTTTGAACCTTCTCTATGAGACCTGTTTTAGATTCTTATGCTTCATTTAAGGTTTACTGTATCCCTTGGACTTTCGTATTGACGATGAAACATAGAAATTGCATCGGAAATAAAAAAAAAAGGCACAATGCCGACTTAAGTACAAGAAGACTGACTGTTCTTACCGTCTATTTTTGAACCTTTACTGTGAGACCAGTTTTAGATTCCGATGCTTCACTTCAGGTTTACTGAATCCCACAGACTTACTTATTGACGATGAAACACAGAATTTGCATCGAAATTAAATACAAAAATCACAATGCCGACTTAAAGACAAGAAGACCGACTCTCCTTACTGTCTATGTTATGAACCTTTCCTGTGTGAACAGTTTTAAATTCCGATGCTTTACTTCAGGTTTACTGTATGCCTTGGACCATCTTATTGACGATAAAACACAGAGAGTGCATCGGAATTAATTACAAATGGCACAATGCCGACTTAAGTACAAGAGGACTGACTCTTCTTACATTCCATGATTTGAACCTTTCCTGTGACACCAGTTTTAGATTCCGATGCTTCAGTTCAGGTTTACTGTATCCCATGGACCTTCTCATTGACGATGAAACACAGAAATTGTGTCGGAATTAAATACAAAAGGCACAATGCCGACTTTAGTACAAGAAGACTGTCTCTTCTTACTGTCTATGTTTTGACCCTTTCCTGTGAGACCAGTTTTAGTTTTCGATGCTTCACTTCAGGTTTACTGTATCCCTTGGACCTTCTTATTGACGATGAAACACAGAAATTGCATTGGAATTAAATACAAAAGTCAAAAAGCCGACTTAAGTACAAGAAGACTGACTCTTCTTACTGTCTATGTTTTGAATCTTTAAGTGAGACCAGTTTTAGATTCCGATGCTTCACTTCAGGTTTACTGTATCCCTTGGACCTTTTTATTGACGTTGAAACACAGAAATAGCATCGGAATTAAATACAAAATGCACAATTCCGACTTAAGTACAAGAAGACTGACTCCTCTTACTGTCTATGTTTTGAAGATTTCCTGTGAGACCAGTTTCGATTCCGGTGCTTCACGTCAAGTTTACTGTATCCCTTGGACCTTCTTATTAACGTGAAACACAAACATTACATCGGAATTAAATACAAAAGCCACAATGCCGACTTAAGTACAAGGAGACTGACTCTTCTTACTGTCAATTATTTTAACCTTTCCTGTGAGACCAGCCTCAGATTCCTAGGTTTCCTTTCAGGTTTACTGTATCCCTTGGACCTTCTTATTGACGATGAAACACAGATTTTGCATCGGAATTAAATACAAAAGGCAGAATGCCGACTTCAGTACATGAAGACTGACTCTTCTTACTGTCTATGTTTTGAACCTTTCCTGTGAGACCAGTTTTAGATTCCGATGCTTCATTTCAGGTTTACTGTATCCCTTGGACCTTCTTATTGACGATGAAACACAGGAATTGCATCGGAATTAAATACAAAATGCACAATGCCGACTTAAGTACAAGAAAACTGAGTCTTCTTGCTGTCTATGCTTTGAATCTTTCCTGTGAGACCAGTTTTACATTCCGATGCTCTACTTCATTTTTACTGTATCCCTTGGACATTCTTATTCACGACAAAACACAGAAATGGCATCGGAATTAAATACAAAAGGCACAATGCCGACTGAAGTACAAGAGGACTGACTCTTCTTACATTCTATGATTTGAACCTTTCCTGTGAGACCAGTTCTAGTTTCCGAAGCTTCACTTCAGGTTTACTGTATCCCTTGGACCTTCTTTTTGACGATGAAACACAGTAATTGCATCCGAATTAAATTCAAAAGGCACAAATGCCGACTTATGTACAACGAGATTGTTTCTTCTTACTGACTATGATTTGAACTTTTCCTGTGAGACCATTTTTAGATTACGATGCTTCACTTCAGGTTTACTGTACCCCTTGGACCTTCTTATTGACGATGAAACACAGAAATTGCATCGGAATTTAATACAAAAGCAAAATGCCGACTTAAGTACAAGAAGACAAACTCTTTATACTGTCAATAAGTTGAACCTCTCCTGTGAGACCAGTTTTAGCTTCCGATGCTTCACTTCAGGTTTACTGTATCCCTTGGACCTTCATGTTGACGATGAAACACACAAATTGATGTGTCGACAGAAGTGCCGACACAGTGTTATTTTGAGGGGGCTGATGGGCACGCTATCTATCGCAGACGGGCGTGAAGTCTGGAACAGGATGACTATTGAATGGTAGCAAGAAAAGTACGTAGCTGGAATATACTTAACTTTATTCACTCCTGGTGATACATCTCTCTCGACTATACTAATGCGACTCGTAAGATACATGCACTGTTACAATTGGCGCCTTGCTAGGTCATAGCCATGGACTTAGCAGAAGGCTATTCTAACTGTCTCTCGGCAAATGAGAGGAAGGCCTCGTCCGTATTGTCGCTAGCAATGTCGTCGTACAACTGGGGCGAGTGCTCTATCGTATATCGGGACCTGCCTTGTGGTGGCGCTAGGTCTGCGATCACACAGTGGCGACACGCGGGTCCGACATGTACTAAAAGGACCGCGGCCGATTTAAGCTACCACCTAGCAAGTGTGGTGTCTGGCGGCGACACCACACAAATTGCATCGGAACTAAATACAAAAGGCACAATGCCGACTTAAGTACAAGATGACTAAATCTTCTTACTGTCTATGATTTGAACCTTTCCTGTGAGACCAGTTTTAGATTCTTATGCTTCATTTCAGGTATACTGTATCCCTTGGACCTTCTTATTGACGATGAAACACAGATATAGCGTCGGAGTTAAATACAAAAGGCACAATGCCGACTTAAGTACAAGATGACTGACTCTTCTTACTGTCTATGTTTTGATCCTTTCCTGTGAGACCAGTTTTATATTCCGATGTTTCATTTCAGGTTTACTGTGTCCCTTGGACCTTCTTATTGACGATGAAACACAGAAATTGCATCGGAATTAAATACAAAAGGCACAATGCCCACATAAAAACAAGACGACTGACTCTTCTTAATGTCTATGGTTTGAACCTTTCCCATGAGACCAGTTTTAGATTCAGATGCTTTACTTCAGGTTTACTCTATCCCTTGGACCTTCTTATTGACGATGAAATACAGAAATTGCATCGGAATTAAATACAAAAGGCACAATGCCGACTTAAGTACATGAAGACTGACTCTTCTTACTGTCTATGTTTTGAACGTTTCCTGTGAGACCAGTTTTAGATTCCGATGCTTTACTTCAGGTTTACTGTATCCCTTGGATCTGCTTATTGACGATGAAACACAAAATTGCATCGGAATTAAATACAAAAGGCACAATGCCGACTTAAGTACAAGATGACTGACTCTTCTTACTGTCTATGATTTGAACTTTTCCTGTGAAACCAGTTTTACATTCCGATGTTCTATTTCAGGTTTACTGTGTCCCTTGGACCTTATTATTGACGATGAAACACAGAAATTGCATCGGAATTAAATACAAAAAGCACAATGCCGACTTAAGTACAAGAAGACTGACACTCCTTACTGTCTATGTTTTGAACCTTGCCTGTGAGACCAGTTTTAATTTCCGATGCTTCACTTCAGGTTTACAGTATCCCTTGGACCTACTTATTGACGATGAAACACAAAAATTACATCGGAATTAAATACAAAAGGCACAATGCCGTCTTAAGAACAAGATGACTCTGTCTTCTTACTGTCTATGATTTGAACCTTTCCTGTGAGACGAGTTTTAGATTCCGATGCCTTACTTCAGGCTTACTGTATCCCTTGGACCTTCTTATTTACGATGAGACACAGAAATTGCATCGGAATTAAATGCAAAAGGCACAATGCCGACTTTCGTACAAGACGACTGACTCTCCTTACATTCTATGATTTGAACCTTTCATGTGAGACCAGTTCTAGATTCCGATGCTTTATTTCAGGTTTACTGTATCCCTTGGACCTTCTTATTGTCGATGAAACACAGATATTGCATCGGAATTAAATACAAAAGGCACAATGCCGACTCAACTACAAGAAGACCGACTCTTCTTACTGTCTATGCGTTGAACCTTTCCTGTGAGAGCAGTTTTACATTCCGATGCTTTACTTCAGTTTTACTGTATCCCTTGGACCTTCTTATTCACGATGAAACACAGAAATGGCATCGGAATCAAATACAAAAGTCACAATGCCGACTTAAGTACGATAGGACTGACTCTCTTTACATTCTATGATTTGAACCTTTCCTGTGAGACCAGTTCTAGATTACGAAGCTTCACTTCAGGTTTACTATATCCCATGGACCTTCTTAATGACGATGAAACACAGATATTGCATCGGAATTAAATACAAAAGGCACAGTGCCGACTTCGGTACATGAAGACTGACACTTCTTAATGTCTATGTTTTGAACCTTTCCTGTGAGACCAGTTTTAGATTCCGATGCTTTACTTCAGGTTTACTGTATCTATTGGACCTTCTTATTTGCGATGAGACACAGAAATTGCATCGGAATTAAATGCAAAAAGCACAATGCCGACTTTCGTACAAGACGACTAACTCTTCGTACATTCTATGATTTGAACCTTTCATGTGAGACCAGGTTTATATTCCGATGCTTCATTTCAGGTTTACTGTATCCCTTGGACCTTCTTATCGACGATGAAACACAGATATTGCATCGGAATTAAATACAAAAGGCACTATGCCGGCTTCAGAACAAGAAGACTGACTCTTCTTGCTGTCCATTTTTAAAAACCTTTCCTGTGAGACCAGTTATAGATTCCGATGCTTCACTTCAGGTTTGCTGTATCCCTTGGACCTTCGTATTGACGATCAAACAAAAAAATTGCATCGGAATTAAATACTAAATGAACAATACCGACTTAAGTACAAGAAGACTGAGTCTTCTTACTGTCAACGATTTCAACGATTCCTGTGAGACGAGTTTCAGATTCCTATGTTTAGTTTCAGATTTACTGTATCCCTTGGACCTTCTTATTGACGATGAAACACAGAGATTGCATCGGAATTAAATGCAAAAGGCACAATGCCGGCTTTCGTTCAAGACGACTGACTCTTCTTACATTCTATGATTTGAACCTTTCATGTGAGACCAGTTTTAGATTCAGATGCTTCATTTCCGGTTTACTGTATCCCTTGGACCTTCTTATTGACGATGAAACACAGAAATTGCATCAGAATTAAATACAAAAGGCACAATGCCGACTCAAGTACAAGAAGACTGACTCTTCTTACTGTCTATGCTTTGAACCTTTCCTGTGAGACCAGTTTTAGATTCCGAAGCTTCTCTTCAGGTTTACTGTATCCCTTGGACCTTCTTATTGATGATGAAACACAGTAATTGCGTCCGAATTAAATAGAAAAGGCACAATGCCGACTTAAGTACAAGAAGATTGACTCTTCTTACTGACTATGTTTTGAACCTTTCCTGTGAGACCATTTTTAGATTACGATGCGTCACTTTAGGTTTACTGTATCCCTTGGACCTTCTTATTGACGATGAAGCACAGAAATTGAATTGGAATTAAATACAAATGGCACTATGCCGACTTCAGAACAAGAAGACTGACTCTTCTTGCTGTCTATATTTTGAACCTTTCCTGTTCGACCAGTTATAGATTCCGATGCTTCACTTCAGGTTTGCTGTATCCCTTGGACCTTCATATTGACGATGAAACACAGAAATTGCATCGGAACTAAATACAAAAGGCACAATGCCGACTTAAGTACGAGATGACTGAGTCTTCTTACTGTCTATGATTTGAACCTTTCCTGTTCGACCAGTTATAGATTCCGATGCTTTACTTCAGGTTTGCTGTATCCCTTGGACCTTCTTATTGACGATGAAACACAGAAATAGCATAGGAATTTAATACAAAAGGCACAATGCTGACTTAAGTACAAGAAGACTGACTCCTCTTACTGTCTATGTGTTGAACCAATCCGGTGAGACCAGTTTTGATTCCGGTGTTTCACTTTAGGTTTACTGTATCCCTTGGACCTTCTTATTGAAGATGAAACACCGAAATTGCATCGGAATTAAATACAAAAGTCAAAATGCCGACTTAAGTACGAGTAGACTGACTCTTCTTACTGTCTATAATTTGAACCTTTCCTGTGAGACCAGTTTTAGATTCCGATGCCTCACTTTAGGTTTACTGTATCCCTTGGACTTTCTTATTGACGATGAAACACAGAAATTTGTCGGAATTAAATACAAAAGGCACAATGCCCACTTAAAAACAAGAAGACTGACTCTTCTTACTGTCTATGTTTTGAACCTTTCCTGTGAGACCAGTTTTAGATTCGGTTGCTTTACTTCAGGTTTACTGTATCCCTTGGACCTTCTTATTGACGATGAAACACAGAAATTGCATCGGATTTAAATACAAAAGGCACAATGCGGACTTAAGTACAAGAGGACTGACTCTTCTTACATTCCATGATTTGAACCTTTCCTATGAGACCAGTTTTAACTTTCCGATGCTTCACCTCAGGTTTACTGTATCCCTTGGAATTGCTTATTGACGATGAAACACAGAAATTTCATCGGAATTAAGTACAAAACGCACAATTCCGACTTAAGTACAAGAAGGCTGACTCTTCTTACTGTCTATGTTTTGAAGGTTTCCTGTGAGACCAGTTTTGATTCCGGTGTTTCACTTCAGGTTTACTGTATCCCTTGGACCTTCTTATTGAAGATGGAACACAGAAATTGCATCAAAATTATATACAAAAAACACAATGCCGACATAAGTACAAGAAGACTGACTCTTCTTACGGTCTATGTTTGAACCTTTCCTGTGAGACCAGTTTTAGATTCCGATGTTTCATTTCAGGTTTAATGTATGCCTTAGACCTTCTTATTGACGGTGAAACACAGTAATTGCATCGGAATTAAATACAAAAGGCACAATGCCGATTTAATTACAAGAAGACTGACTCTTCTTACTGTCTACATTTTGAACATTTCTTGTGAGACCAGTTTAGATTCTGATGCCTCACTTCAGGTTTACTGTATCCCTTAGACCTTCTTAATGACGATGAAACACAGAAATTGCGTCGGTATTAAATACAAAATGCACAATGCTGACTCAAAAACAAGAAGACTGACTCCACTTACTGTCTATGTTTTGAACCTTTCCTGTGAGATCAGTTTTAGATTCCGATGCTTCACTTCAAGTTTACTGTGTCCGTTGGACCTTCTTATTGACGATGAAACACAGAAATTGCATCGGAATTAATTACTAAACGCACAATGCCTACTTAAGTACAAGAGGACTGACTCTTCTTACGGTCTATACTTTGAACCGTTCCTCTGAGACCAATTTAAGAATCCGATGCTTCACTTCAGGTATACTGTATCCCTTGGAGCTTCATATTGACGGTGAAACAAAGAATTTCGATCGGAACTAAATACAAAAGGCACCATGCCGAATTAAGTACATGATGTCTGACTCATCTTACTGTCTATGTTTTGAACCTTCCCTATGAGACCTGTTTTAGATTCCTATGCTTCATTTAAGGTTTACTGTATCCCTTGGACTTTCGTATTGACGATGAAACATAGAAATTGCATCGGAATTAAAAAAAAAGGCACAATGCCGACTTAAGTACAAGAAGACTGACTCTTCTTACCGTCTATGTTTTGAACCTTTACTGTGAGACCAGTTTTAGATTCCGATGCTTCACTTCAGGTTTACTGTATCCGTTGGACCTTCTTATTGACGATGAAACACAGAAATTGCATCGGAATTAAATACAAAAGTGAAAATGCCGACTTAAAGACATTAATACCGACTCTTCTTACTGTCTATGTTTTGATCCTTTCCCGTGAGACCGGTTTTAGATTCCTATGGTTCACTTCAGGTTTACTGTATCCCTTGCACCTTCTAATTGGCGATGAAACACAGAAATTGCATCGGAAATAAATACAAAAGGCACAATGCCGACTTAAAGACAAGAACACTGACTCTTCTTACCGTCTATGTTTTGAATCTTTACTGTGAGACCCGTTTTAGTTTCCGATGCTTCATTTCTGGTTTACGGTATCCCTTGGACATTCGTATTGACGATGAAACACAGAAATTGCATCGGAATTAAATACAAAATGAAAAATGCCGACTTAAGTAAAAGAAGACTGACTCTTCTTACAGTCTATGCTTTGAACCTTTCCTGAGAGACCAGTTTTGATTCCGATGCTTCACTTCAGATTTACTGTATCCCTTGGACATTCTTATTGACGATGAAACACAGAAATTACATCGGAATTAAATACAAAAAACACAATGCCGACTGAAGTACAAGAAGACAGACCCTTCATACTGTCTATGCTTTGAACCTTTACTTTGGGACCAGTTTTTGTTTCCGATGCTTCACTTCAGGTTTACTGTATCCCTAGGACCTTCTTATTGACGATGAACCACAGATATTGCATCGGGATTAAATACAAAAGGCACAATTCCGACTTAAGTACAAGAAGACTGACTCTTCTTACTGCCTATGTTTTGAATCTCTACTGTGAGACCAGTTTTTATATTCCGATGCTTTACTTCAGGTTTACTGTATGCCTTGGACCTTCTTATTGACGATGAAACACCGATATTGCATCGAAATTAAATACAAAAAGGCACAATGCGGACTTAAGTACAAGAAGACTGACTCTTCTTACGGTCTATGTTTTGAACCTTTCCTGTGAGACCAGCTTCAAATTCCGATTCCTCATTTCAGGTTTAATGTATCCCGTGGATCTTGTTATTGACGATGAAACACAGAAATTGCGTCGTAATTAAATACAAAAGGCACAATGCCGGCTTAAGTACACGAGGACTGACTCTTCTTACATTCTATGATTTGAACCTATCCTCTGAGAGCAGTTTTCATTATGATGCTCCACTTCGGGTTTACTGTGTCCCTTGATTCTTCATATTGACGATGAAACACAGAAATTGCATCGGAATTAAATACAATAGGCACAATGCCGACTTTAGTACAAGAAGACTGACTTTTCTTACTTTCTATGTTTTGAACCATTCCTGTGAGACCAGTTTTGATTCCGATGCTTCACTTCAGGTTTAACGTATCTCTTGGACTTTCTTATTGACGATGAAATACAGAAATTGCGTCGGAAATAAATACAAAAGGCACAATGCCAACTTAAAAACAAGAAGACTGACTCTTCTTGCTGTCTATGTTTTGAACCTTTCCTGTGTGACCAGATTTAGATTCCTACGCTTCATTTCTAGTTTACTGTATCCCTTGGACAATCTTATTGACGATGAAACACAGGAATTGCATCGAAATTAAATACAAAAGGCACAATGCCGACTTTAGTACAAGAAGATTGACTCTTCTTACTGTCTATGTTTTGAACCATTCCTGTGAGACCAGTTTTAGTTTCCGATGCTTCATTTCTGGTTTACTGTATCCCTTGGACCTTCTTATTGACGATGAAACACAGAAATTACATCGGAATTAAAGACAAAAGGCACAATGCCGACTGAAGTACAAGGAGACTGACACTTCTTACTGTCTATGATTTGAACTTTTCCTGTGAGACCAGTTTCAGATTCCTATGCTTCATTTCCGGTTTACTGTATCCATTGGACCTTCTTATTGACGAAGAAACACAGAAATTGCACCGGAATTAAATACAAAAGGCACAATGCCGGTTTAAGTACATGAAGACTGACTCTTCTTACTGCTTATGCTTTGAACCTTTAATGTGAGACCAGTTTCAGATTCCGATGGTTTACTTCAGTTTTACTGTATCCCTTGGACCTTCTTATTGACGATGAGGCACAGAAATTGCTTTGGAATTAAATACAAAATCTAAATGCCTACTTAAGTACAAGGAGACTGACTCTTCTTCCTGTCTATGTTTTGAACCTTAGCTGTGAGACCATTTTTGATTCCGAAGCTTCACTTCAGGTTTACTGTATTACTTGCACCTTCTTATTGACGATGAAACACAGAAATTGCAATGGAATTAAATACAAAAGGCACAATGACGATGTAAATACAAGAAGACTGACTCTTCTTGCTGTCTATGTTTTGAACCTTCCCTGTGAGACCAGTTTCAGATTCCAATGCTTCAATTCAGGGTTACTGTATCCCTTGGACCTTCTTATTGACGATGAAACACAGAAATTGCATCGGAATTAAATACAAATGCACAATGATGACTTAAGTACAAGAGGACTGACTCTTCTTACATTCTATGATTTGAACCTTTCCTGTGAGACCAGATTTAGATTCCTATGCTTCATTTCTAGTTTACTGTATCCCTTGGACATTCTTATTGACGATGAAACACAGAAATTGCATCGAAATTAAATACAAAAGGCACAATGCCGACTTTAGTACAAGAAGACTGATTCTTCTTACTGTCTGTGCTTTGAACCATTCCTGTGAGACAAGTTTTAGTTTCCGATGCTTCATTTCTGGTTTACGGTATCCCTTGGACATTCGTATTGACGATGAAACACAGAAATTGCATCGGAATTAAATACAAAATGAAAAATGCCGACTTAAGTAAAAGAAGACTGACTCTTCTTACAGTCTATGCTTTGAACCTTTCCTGAGAGACCAGTTTTGATTCCGATGCTTCACTTCAGATTTACTGTATCCCTTGGACATTCTTATTGACGATGAAACGCAGAAATTACATCGGAATTAAATACAAAAAACACAATGCCGACTGAAGTACAAGAAGACTGACACTTCTTACTGTCTATGATTTGAACCCTTCCTGTGAGACCAGTTTCGAATTCCGATGGTTTACTTCAGGTTTACTGTATCCCTTGTACCTTCTTATTGACCATGAAACACAGAAATTGGATCGGAATTAAGTACAAAAGGCACAATGCAGACTTTAGTACAAGAGGACTGACTCTTCTTACATTCTATGATTTGAACCTTTCCTGTAAGACCAGATTTAGATTCCTATGCTTCATTTCTAGTTTACTGTATCCCTTGGACATTCTTATTGACGATGAAACACAGAAATTGCATCGAAATTAAATACAAAAGGCACAATGCCGACTTTAGTACAAGAAGACTGATTCTTCTTACTGTCTGTGCTTTGAACCATTCCTGTGAGACCAGTTTTAGTTTCCGATGCTTCATTTCTGGTTTACGGTATCCCTTGGACATTCGTATTGACGATGAAACACAGAAATTGCATCGGAATTAAATACAAAATGAAAAATGCCGACTTAAGTAAAAGAAGACTGACTCTTCTTACAGTCTATGCTTTGAACCTTTCCTGAGAGACCAGTTTTGATTCCGATGCTTCACTTCAGATTTACTGTATCCCTTGGACATTCTTATTGACGATGAAACACAGAAATTACATCGGAATTAAATACAAAAAACACAATGCCGACTGAAGTACAAGAAGACTGACACTTCTTACTGTCTATGATTTGAACCCTTCCTGTGAGACCAGTTTCAGATTCCGATGGTTTACTTCAGGTTTACTGTATCCCTTGGACCTTCTTACTGACGATGAAACACAGAAATTGCATCGGAACTAAATGCAAAAGGCACAATGCCGACTTAAGTACAAGAGGACTGACTCTTCTTACATTCTATGATTTGAACCTTTCCTGTTAGACCAGTTTTAAACTCCGTTGCTTCATTTCAGGTTTACTGTATTCCTTGGACCATCTTATTGACGATGAAACACAGAAATTTCCTCGGAATTAAACACAATACGCACAATGCCGATTTAAGCACATGAAGACTGACTCTTCTTACTGTCTATGATTGGTACCTTACCTGGGAGAAAAGTTTTAGATTCCGATGCTTTACTTCAGGTTTACTGTATCCCTTGGACCTTCGTATTGACGATAAAACCTAGAAATTGCATCGGAATTTAAATACAATAAGCACAATGCCGACTTAAGTACAAGAGGACTGCCTCTTCTTACATTCTTTGATTTGTACCTTTCCTGTGAGGCCAGTTTTAGATTTCGATGCTTCACTTCAGGTTTACTGTATCCCTTGGACCTGCTTATTGACGATGAAACACAGAAATTTGCATCGGAATTAAATACAAAAGGCACAATGCCAACTTAGGTACAAGAAGACAGGCTCTTTTTACTGTCTATGTTATGAACCTTTCATGTGAGACCAGATTTAGAAATCGAAGCTTCACTTCAGGTTTACTGTATCCCTTGGACCTTCTTTTTGACGGCGAAACACAGAAATTGCATCGGAATTAAATACAAAAGTCACAATGCCGACTTAAGTACAAGAAGACTGACTCTTCGTACTGTCTATGTTCTGAACCTTTCCTGTGAGACCAGTTTTAGTTTCCGATGCTTCATATTTGCTTTACTGTATCCTTTGGACCTTATTATTGGCGATGAAACACAGAAATTGCATCGGAATGAAATACAAAATGCACAATGCCAACTTAAGTACTAGAAGTCTGACTCTCCTTACTGTCCACGTTTTGAACCTTTCCTGTAAGACCAGTTAGATTCCGATGCTTCACTTCAGGTTTACTGTATCTGTCGGACCTTCTTATTGACGATGAAACACAGAAATTACATCGGAATTATGTACAAAAGGCACAATGCCGATTTAAGTACGAGAAGACTGACTCTTCATACTGTCTATGATTTGAACCTTTCCTGTGAGACCAGTTTCAGATTCCTATGCTTCATTTCAGGTTTACTGTATCCCTTGGACCTTCTTATTGACGATGAAACACAGAACTTGCATCAGAATAAAATACAAAATGCACAATGCCGACTTTAGTACAAGAAGACTGACTCTTCTTACTATCTACGTTTTGAACCATTCCTGTGAGACCAGTCTAGATTCCGATGCTTCACATCAGGTT
Source organism: Schistocerca serialis cubense (assembly GCF_023864345.2). Classification (NCBI taxonomy): domain Eukaryota; kingdom Metazoa; phylum Arthropoda; class Insecta; order Orthoptera; family Acrididae; genus Schistocerca; species Schistocerca serialis. The sequence goes on from NC_064643.1 coordinate 23,377,367, forward strand.
TACCGTATCCCTTGGACTATCTTATTGACGATAAAACCCAGAAATTGTATCGGAATTAAATACAAAATGCACAATGGCGACTTAAGTACAAGAAGACTGACTCTTCTTACTGTCTATGTTTTGAACCTTACCTGTGAGACCAGTTTTAGTTTCCGATGCTTCACCTAAGGTTTACTGTATCCCTTGGACCTTCTTATCAACGATGAATCGCATAAATTGCATCGGAATTAAATACAAAAGGCACACTGCCGACTTAAGTACAAGAAGACTGACTCTTCTTACTCTCTATGATTTGATCCTTTCCTGTGAGACCAGTTTTAGTTTCCGATGATTCATTTCTGGTTTACTGTATCCTTTGGACCTTCTTATTGACGATGAAACACAGAAATTGCATGGGAATTAAATACAAAATGCACAATGCCGACTTATGTACATGAAGACTGACTCTTCTTACTGTCTATATTTTGAATCTTTACTGTGAGACCAGTTTTAGATTCCGATGCTCTACTTCAGGTTTACTGTGTCATTTGGATCTTCTTATTGACGATGAAACACAGAAATTGCATCGGAATTAAATACAAAATCAAAATGCAGACTTAAGTACAAGAAGACTGACTCTTCTTACTGTCTATATCTTGAACCTTTCCTGTGAGACCAGTTTTAGATTCCGATGTTTTACTTCAGGTTTACTGTATCCCTTGGACCTTCATATTGACGATGAAACACAGAAATTGCGTCGGAATTATACTCAAAAGGCATAATGCCGACTTAAGTGCAAGAAGACAGACTCTTCTTACGGTCTATGTTTTGAACCTCTCCTGTGAGACCAGTTTTAGAGACCGATTCTTCATTTCAGGTTTAAAGTATCTCTTGGACCTTGTTATTGACGATGAAACACAGAAATGGCATCGGAATTAAATACCAAAGGGACAATGCCAACTTAAATACAAGAGGACTGACTCTTCTTACATTCTATGATTTGTACCTATCCTGTGAGACCAGTTTTGATTCCAATGCTTCACTTCAGGTTTACTGTATCCCTTGGACCTGCTTATTGACGATGAAACACAGAAATTGCATCATAATAAAATCAAAAGGCACAAAGTCGACTTTAGTACAAGAAGAATGACTCTTCTTACTGCCTATGTTTTGAACCATTCCTGTGAGTCCAGTTTTGATTCCGATGCTTCACGTCAGGTTTACCGTATCCCTTGGACTTTCTTATTGATGATGAAACACAGAAATTGCGGCGGAATTAAATACAAAAGGCACAATGCCCACTTAAAAACAAGAAGACTGACTCTTCTTACAATCTATGTTTTGAACCTTTCCTGTGTGACAAGTTTTAGATTCCGATTCTTTACATTAGGTTTACTGTTTCCCTTGGACCTTCTTATTGACGATAAAACCCAGAAATTGCATCGGAATTAAATACAAAAGGCACAATGCCGACTTCAGTACAAGAGGCCTGACTCTTCTTACGTTCTATGATTTGAACCTTTCCTGTGAGACCAATTTTAGATTCCGATGCTTCACTTCAGGATTACTGTATCCCTTGGATCTGATTATTGACGATGAAACACAGAAATTGCATCGGAATTAAATACAAAAGGCACACTGCCGACTTAAGTACAAGACGACTGACTCTTCTTACTGTCTATGATTTGAACCTTTCCTGTGAGATGCTTAATTCCTGGTTTACTGTATCCCTTGGACCTTCTTATTGTCGATGAAACACAGAAATTACATCGGAATTAAATACAAAACGCACAATGCCGACTTAAGTACAAGAAGACTGCCTCTTCTTACTGGCTATGCTTTGAAAGTATCCTGTGAGACCAGTTTTAGATTGCGATACTTCACTTCAGGTTTACTGTATAACTTGGACTTTCTTATTAACGATGAAACACAGAAATTGCGTCGGAATTAAATGCAAATGGCACAATGACCACTTAAAAGCAAGAAGAATGACTCTTCTTACTGTCTATGTTTTGAACCTTACCTGAGAGACCAGTTTTAGATTCCGATGCTTTACTTCAGGTTTACTGTATCCCTTGGACCTTCTTATTGACGATGAAACACAGAAATTGGATCGGAATTAAATACAAAAGGCACAATGCCCTCTTAGGTACAAGAAGACTGACTTCTTATACTGTCTATGTCATGAACCTTTCATGTGAGACCTGATTTGGAAATCGTAGCTTCACTTCCGGTTTACTGTATCCCTTGGACCTTCTTTTTGACGATGAAACACAAAAATTGCATCGGAGTAAAATACAAAAGGCACAATGCCGACTTTAGTACAAGAAGACTGACTCTTCTTACAGTCTATGTATTGAACCATTCCTGTGAGACCAGTTTTGATTCCGATGCTTCACTTCAGGTTTACCGTATCCCTTGGACTTTCTTATTGACGATGAAACACAGAATTTGTGTCGGAATTAGACACAAAAGGCACAATGCCCACTTAAAAACAAGAAGACTGACTCTTCTTACCGTCTATGTTTTGAACCTTTCCTGTGTGACCAGTTTTAGATTCCAATGCCTTACTTCAGGTTTACTGTATCCCTTGGACCTTCTTATTGACGATAAAAAATAGAAATTGTATCGGAATTACATACAAAAGGCACAATGCCGACTTAATTACAAGAGGACTGACTCTTCTTACATTCTATGATTTGAACCTTTCCTGTGAGACCAGTTTTAGATTCCGATGCTTCACTTCAGGTTTACTGTATCCCTTGGACCTGCTTATTGTCGATGAAACACAGAAATTGCATCGGAATTAAATACAAAAGGCACAATGCCGACTTAAGAACAAGAGGACTGAGTCTTCTTGCTGTCTATGATTTGAAAGTTTCCTGTGAGACCAGTTTTAGATACCGATGCTTCACTTTAGGGTTACTGTATCCCTTGGACCTTCTTATTGACGATGAAACACAGAAATTGCATCGGAATTAAATACAAAAGGCACAATGCCAACTTAAGTAAAAGAGGACTGACTCTTCTTACATTCTATGATTTGAACCTGTCCTGTGAGACCAGTTTTAGATTACGATGCGTCACTTCAGCTTTACTGTATCCCTTGGACCTTCTTATTGACGATGAAACACAGAAATTGGATCGGAATGAAATACAAAAGGCACAATGCCGACTTTAGTACAACAAGACTGACTCTTCTTACTGTCTATGTTTTGAACCATTCCTGTCAGACCAGTTTTGATTCCGATGCTTCGCTTCAGGTTTACCGTATCCCTTGGACTATCTTATTGGCGATGAAACACAGAAATTGTGTCGGAATTAAATAGAAAAGGCACAATGCCCACTTAAAAACAAGAAGACTGACTCTTCTTACCGTCTATGTTTTGAACCTTTCCTGTGTGACCAGTTTTAGATTCCGATGTTTTACTTCAGGTTTACTGTATCCCTAGGACCTTCTTATTGACAATGAAACACAGAAAATGCATCGGAATGAAATACAAAAGGCACAATGCCGACTTACGTACAAGAAGACTGAGTCTTCTTACTATCTATGATTTGAACCTTTAGTGTGAGACCAGTTTTAGATTCCTATGCTTCATATCAGGTTTACTGTATCCCTTGGACCTTCTTATTGACGATGAAACACAGAAATTGCATCGGAATAAAATACAAAAGGCACAATGCCGACTTTAGTACAAGAAGACTGACTCTTCTTACTGTCTATGTTTTGAACCATTCCTGTGAGACCAGTTTTGATTCCGATGCTTCACTTTAGGTTTACCGTATCCCTTGGACTATCTTATTGGCGATGAAACACAGAAATTGTGTCTGAATTAAATACAAAAGGCACAATGCCGACTTAATTACAAGAAGGTTGACCCTTCTTACTGTCTATGTTTTGAACCTTTCCTGTGAGACCAGTTTTAGTTTCCGATGCTTCACCTAAGGGTTACTGTATCCCTTGGACCGTCTTATTAACGATGGAACACATAAATTGCATCGGAATTTAATGCAAAAGGCGCACTGCCGACTTAAGTACAAGAAGACTGACTCTTCTTACTGTCTATGTTTTGAACCTTTCATGTGAGACCAGTTTTGATCCTGATGCTTCACTTCAGGTTAGCTGTATCCCTTGGACCATCGTATTGACGAAGAAACACAGAAATTACATCGGAAGTAAATACAAAATGCACAATGCCGAGTGAAGTACAAGAAGACTGACTCTTCTTACTGTCTATGTTTTGAACCTTTCCTGTGAGACCAATTTTAGATTTCGAAGCTCTACTTCAAGTTTACTGCACGCCTTGGACCCTTCTTTTGAAGATAAAACACAGATATTTCATCGGAATTTAATACAAAAGCACAATGCCGATTTAAGTACAGGAAGACTGACTCTTCATACTATATATGCTTTGAAAGTTTCCTGTGAGACCAGTTTTAGATTCCGATGTTTCACTTCAGGTTTACTGTCTCCCTTGGACTTTCTTATTGACGATGAAACACAGAGATTGCGTCGGAATTACATACAAAAGGCACAATGCCCACTTAAAAGCAAGAAGACTGACTCGTTTTACTGTCTATGTTTAGAACCTGTCCTTTGAGACCAGTTTTAGATTCAGATGCTTCACTTCAGGTTTACTGTATCCCTTGGACATTCTTATTGATGATAAAACCCGAAAATTGCATCGGAATTAAATACAATAAGCACAATGCCGACTTAAGTACAAGAGGACTGACTCTTCTTACTTTCATTGATTTGAACCTTTCCTATGAGACCAGTTCTAGATTCCGATGCTTCAATTCAGGTTTACTGTATCCCTTGGACCTTCATAATGACGATGAAACACAGATATTGCATCGGAATTATATAAAAATGGCACAATGCCGACTGAAGTACAAGAAGACTGACTTTTCTTACGGTCTACATTTTGAACCTCTCCTGTGAGAACAGTTTTAGATTCCGATGCTCCATTTCAGGTTTCATGTATCCCCTGGACCTTAATATTGACGATAAAACACAGAAATTTCATCGGAATTAAATACAAAATGCACAATGCCGACTTAAGTACAAGAAGACCGACGCTTCTTACAGTCTATGTTTTGAACCTTTCCTGTGACACAAGTTTTAGTTTCCGATGCTTCATTTCAGGTTTGCTGTATCCCTTGGACCTTCTTATTGACGATGAAACACAGAAATTGCATCGGAATGAAATTCTAAAGGCACAATGCCGACTTAAGTAAAAGAGGACGGACCCTTCGTACATTCTATGATTTGAACCTTTCCTGTGAGAGCAGTTTTAGATTACGATGCTTCATTTCCGGTTTACTGTCTCCCTTGGTCCTTCTAATTGACGATGAAACACAGAAATTGCATCGGAATTAAATACAAAAATCACAATGCTGACATAAGTACAATAAGTCTGAGTCTTCTTACTGTCTATGATTAGAGCCTTTGTTGCGGCACCAGTTTCAGATATCGATGCGTCACTTCAGGTTTACTGTATCCCTTGGACCTTCTTATTGAAGATGATACACAGAAATTGCATCGGAATTAAATACAAAAGGCACAATGCCGCCTTAAGAACAAGAAGACTGACTCTTCTTAGTGTCTATGTTTTAACCATTCGTGTGAGATTAGTTTTGAATCCGATGCTTTACTTCGGGCTTACTGTATCCCTTGGACTTTCTTGTTGACGATGATACACAGAATTTACGTCGGAATTAAATACAAAAGGCACAATGTCCGCTTAAAAACAAGAAGACTGACACTTCTTACTGCCTATGTTGTGATCCTTTCCTGTGAGACCAGTTTTAGTTTCCGATGCTTAACTTCAGGTTTACTGTATTCTTATTGACGATGAAACACAGAAATAGCATCGGAATTATATACAAAAGGCACAATGCCGATTTAAGTACAAGAAGACTGACTCATCTTACAGTCGATGTTTTGAACATTTCCTGTGAGACCTGTTTTAGATTACGATGCTTCTCTTCAGGTTTAATGTTCCCCTAGGACCTACTGACTGACGATGAAACACAGAAATTGCGTTGGAATTAAATAAAAAAAGCACAATGCCGACTTAAGTACAAGAAGACTGAGTCTTCTTACTATCTATGATTTGAACCTTTAGTGTGAGACCAGTTTTAGATTCCTATGCCTCATATCAGGTATACTGTATCCCTTGGACCTTCTTATTGACAATGAAACACAGAAAATGCATCGGAATTAAATACAAAAGGCACAATGCCGACTTAAGTACAAGAAGACTGACTCTTCTAGTGTCTATGTTTTGAACCATTCCTGTGAGACCAGTTTTGATTCCGATGCTTTACTTCGGGTTTACTGTATCCCTTGGACTTTCTTGTTGACGATGAAACACAGAAATTGCGTCGGAATGAAATACAAAAGGCACAATGACCACTTAAAAACAAGAAGACTGACTCCACTTACTGTCTATGATTTGAAGCTTTCCTGTGACACAAGTTTTAGTTTCCGGTGTTTCACTTCAGGTTTACTGTATCCCTTGGACCTTCTTATTGACGATGAAACACAGAAATTTCATCGGAATTAAATACAAAATGCACAATGCCGAATTAAGTACAAGAAGACTGACTCTTCTTACAGTCTATGTTTTGAACCTTTCCTGTGAGACCAGTTTTGATTCCGATGCTCCACTTCAGGTTTACTGTATCCCTTGGATCTTCATATTGACGATGAAATCCAGAAATTGCATCGGAATTAAATACATATGGCACAATGCCGACCTAAGTATAAGAAGACTGAGACTTATTACTGTCTATATTTTGAACCTTACCTGTGAGACCAGTATTAGATTCCTATGCTACATTTCTAGTTTACTGTATCCCTTGGACTTTCTTATTGACGATGAAACATAGAAATTGCATCGGAACTAAATACAAAATGCACAATGGCCACTTAAGTACAAGAAGACTGACTCTTCTCACTGTCTATGTTTTGAACCTTTCCTGTGAGACCAGTTTTAGTTTCCGCTGTTTCACGTCAGGTTTACTGTATTCTTATTGACGATGAAACACAGAAATTGCATCGGAATTATATACAAAAGGCACAATGCCGACTTAAGTACAAGAAGACTGACTCTTCTTACAGTCGATGTTTTGAACTTTTCCTGTGAGACCTGTTTTATTTTCCGATCCTTCATTTCTGTTTTACGGTATCCCTTGGACCTTCTTATTAACGATGAAACACAGAAATTGCATCGGAACTAAATAAAAAATGCACAATGCCGACTTAAGTACAAGAAGACTGACTCTGCTTACTGTCGATGTTTTGAACCTTAGCTGTGAGACCAGTATTGATTCCGAAGCTTCACTTCAGGTTTACTGTATCCCTTGTACCTTCTTATTGACCATGAAACACAGAAATTGGATCGGAATTAAGTACAAAAGGCACAATGCCGACTTTAGTACAAGAGGACTGACTCTTCTTACATTCTATGATTTGAACCTTTCCTGTGAGACCAGATTTGGATTCCTATGCTTCATTTCTAGTTTACTGTATCCCTTGGACATTCTTATTGACGATGAAACACAGAAATTGCATCGAAATTAAATACAAAAGGCACAATGCCGACTTTAGTACAAGAAGACTGATTCTTCTTACTGTCTGTGCTTTGAACCATTCCTGTGAGACCAGTTTTAGTTTCCGATGCTTCATTTCTGGTTTACGGTATAACTTGGACATTCGTATTGACGATGAAACACAGAAATTGCATCGGAATTAAATACAAAATGAAAAATGCCGACTTAAGTAAAAGAAGACTGACGCTTCTTACAGTCTATGCTTTGAACCTTTCCTGAGAGACCAGTTTTGATTCCGATGCTTCACTTCAGATTTACTGTATCCCTTGGACATTCTTATTGACGATGAAACACAGAAATTACATCGGAATTAAATACAAAAAACACAATGCCGACTGAACTACAAGATGACTGACACTTCTTACTGTCTATGATTTGAACCCTTCCTGTGAGACCAGTTTCAGATTCCGATGGTTTACATCAGGTTTACTGTATCCCTTGGACCTTCTTACTGACGATGAAACACAGAAATTGCATCGGAACTAAATGCAAAAGGCACAATGCCGACTTAAGTACAAGAGGACTGACTCTTCTTACATTCTATGATTTGAACCTTTCCTGTTAGACCAGTTTTAGACTCCGATGCTTCATTTCAGGTTTACTGTATTCCTTGGACCATCTTATTGACGATGAAACACAGAAATTTCCTCGGAATTAAACACAATACGCACAATGCCGATTTAAGCACATGAAGACTGACTCTTCTTACTGTCTATGATTGGTACCTTACCTGGGAGAAAAGTTTTAGATTCCGATGCTTTACTTCAGGTTTACTGTATCCCTTGGACCTTCTTATTGACGATAAAACCTAGAAATTGCATCGGAATTTAAATACAATAAGCACAATGCCGACTTAAGTACAAGAGGACTGCCTCTTCTTACACTCTTTGATTTGTACCTTTCCTGTGAGGCCAGTTTTAGATTCCGATGCTTCACTTCAGGTTTACTGTATCCCTTGGACCTGCTTATTGACGATGAAACACAGAAATTTGCATCGGAATTAAATACAAAAGGCACAATGCCAACTTAGGTACAAGAAGACAGACTCTTTTTACTGTCTATGTTATGAACCTTTCATGTGAGACCAGATTTAGAAATCGAAGCTTCACTTCAGGTTTACTGTATCCCTTGGACCTTCTTTTTGACGGCAAAACACAGAAATTGCATCGGAATTAAATACAAAAGTCACAATGCCGACTTAAGTACAAGAAGACTGACTCTTCGTACTGTCTATGTTCTGAACCTTTCCTGTGAGACCAGTTTTAGTTTCCGATGCTTCATATTTGCTTTACTGTATCCTTTGGACCTTATTATTGGCGATGAAACACAGAAATTGCATCGGAATGAAATACAAAATGCACAATGCCAACTTAAGTACTAGAAGTCTGACTCTCCTTACTGTCCACGTTTTGAACCTTTCCTGTAAGACCAGTTAGATTCCGATGCTTCACTTCAGGTTTACTGTATCTGTCGGACCTTCTTATTGACGATGAAACACAGAAATTACATCGGAATTATGTACAAAAGGCACAATGCCGATTTAAGTACGAGAAGACTGACTCTTCATACTGTCTATGATTTGATCCTTTCCTGTGAGACCAGTTTCAGATTCCTATGCTTCATTTCAGGTTTACTGTATCCCTTGGACCTTCTTATTGACGATGAAACACAGAACTTGCATCAGAATAAAATACAAAATGCACAATGCCGACTTTAGTACAAGAAGACTGACTCTTCTTACTATCTACGTTTTGAACCATTCCTGTGAGACCAGTTTTAGTTTCCGATGCTCCATTTCTGGTTTACTGTATCCTTTGGACCTTCTTATTGACGATGAAACACAGAAATTGCATTGGAATTAAATACAAAATGCAGAATGCCGACTTAAGTACATGAGGACTGACTCTTCTTACTGTCTATATTTTGAATCTTTACTGTGAGACCAGTTTTAGATTCCGATGCTCTACTTCAGGTTTACTGTGTCATTTGGATCTTCTTATTGACGATGAAACACAGAAATTGCATCGGAATTAAATACAAAATCAAAATGCCGACTTAAGTACAAGAAGACTGACTCTTCTTACTGTCTATATCTTGAACCTTTCCTGTGAGACCAGTTTTAGATTCCGATGTTTTACTTCAGGTTTACTGCATCCCTTGGACCTTCATATTGACGATGAAACACAGAAATTGCGTCGGAATTATACTCAAAAGGCATAATGCCGACTTAAGTGCAAGAAGACAGACTCTTCTTACGGTCTATGTTTTGAACCTCTCCTGTGAGACCAGTTTTAGAGACCGATTCTTCATTTCAGGTTTAAAGTATCTCTTGGACCTTGTTATTGACGATGAAACACAGAAATGGCATCGGAATTAAATACCAAAGGACAATGCCAACTTAAATACAAGAGGACTGACTCTTCTTACATTCTATGATTTGTACCTATCCTGTGAGACCAGTTTTGATTCCAATGCTTCACTTCAGGTTTACTGTATCCCTTGGACCTGCTTATTGACGATGAAACACAGAAATTGCATCATAATAAAATCAAAAGGCACAAAGTCGACTTTAGTACAAGAAGAATGACTCTTCTTACTAGCTATGTTTTGAACCATTCCTGTGAGTCCAGTTTTGATTCCGATGCTTCACGTCAGGTTTACCGTATCCCTTGGACTTTCTTATTGATGATGAAACACAGAAATTGCGGCGGAATTATATACAAAAGGCACAATGCCCACGTAAAAACAAGAAGACTGACTCTTCTTACAATCTATGTTTTGAACCTTTCCTGTGTGACAAGTTTTAGATTCCGATTCTTTACTTTAGGTTTACTGTTTCCCTTGGACCTTCTTATTGACGATAAAACCCAGAAATTGCATCGGAATTAAATACAAAAGGCACAATGCCGACTTCAGTACAAGAGGCCTGGCTCTTCTTACGTTCTTAGATTTGAACCTTTCCTGTGAGACCAATTTTAGATTCCGATGCTTCACTTCAGGATTACTGTATCCCTTGGATCTGATTATTGACGATGAAACACAGAAATTGCATCGGAATTAAATACAAAAGGCACACTGCCGACTTAAGTACAAGACGACTGACTCTTCTTACTGTCTATGATTTGAACCTTTCCTGTGAGATGCTTAATTCCTGGTTTACTGTATCCCTTGGACCTTCTTATTGTCGATGAAACACAGAAATTACATCGGAATTAAATACAAAACGCACAATGCCGACTTAAGTACAAGAAGACTGCCTCTTCTTACTGGCTATGCTTTGAAAGTATCCTGTGAGACCAGTTTTAGATTGCGATACTTCACTTCAGGTTTACTGTATAACTTGGACTTTCTTATTAACGATGAAACACAGAAATTGCGTCGGAATTAAATGCAAATGGCACAATGACCACTTAAAAGCAAGAAGAATGACTCTTCTTACTGTCTATGTTTTGAACCTTACCTGAGAGACCAGTTTTAGATTCCGATGCTTTACTTCAGGTTTACTGTATCCCTTGGACCTTCTTATTGACGATGAAACACAGAAATTGCATCGGAATTAAATACAAAAGGCACAATGCCCTCTTAGGTACAAGAAGACTGACTTCTTATACTGTCTATGTCATGAACCTTTCATGTGAGACCTGATTTGGAAATCGTAGCTTCACTTCCGGTTTACTGTATCCCTTGGACCTTCTTTTTGACGATGAAACACAAAAATTGCATCGGAGTAAAATACAAAAGGCACAATGCCGACTTTAGTACAAGAAGACTGACTCTTCTTACAGTCTATGTTTTGAACCATTCCTGTGAGACCAGTTTTGATTCCGATGCTTCACTTCAGGTTTACCGTATCCCTTGGACTTTCTTATTGACGATGAAACACAGAATTTGTGTCGGAATTAGACACAAAAGGCACAATGCCCACTTAAAAACAAGAAGACTGACTCTTCTTACCGTCTATGTTTTGAACCTTTCCTGTGTGACCAGTTTTAGATTCCAATGCCTTACTTCAGGTTTACTGTATCCCTTGGACCTTCTTATTGACGATAAAAAATAGAAATTGTATCGGAATTACATACAAAAGGCACAATGCCGACTTAAAAACAAGAAGACTGACTCTTCTTACCGTCTATGTTTTGAACCTTTCCTGTGTGACCAGTTTTAGATTCCGATGTTTTACTTCAGGTTTACTGTATCCCTAGGACCTTCTTATTGACAATGAAACACAGAAAATGCATCGGAATGAAATACAAAAGGCACAATGCCGACTTACGTACAAGAAGACTGAGTCTTCTTACTATCTATGATTTGAACCTTTAGTGTGAGACCAGTTTTAGATTCCTATGCTTCATATCAGGTTTACTGTATCCCTTGGACCTTCTTATTGACGATGAAACACAGAAATTGCATCGGAATAAAATACAAAAGGCACAATGCCGACTTTAGTACAAGAAGACTGACTCTTCTTACTGTCTATGTTTTGAACCATTCCTGTGAGACCAGTTTTGATTCCGATGCTTCACTTTAGGTTTACCGTATCCCTTGGACTATCTTATTGGCGATGAAACACAGAAATTGTGTCTGAATTAAATACAAAAGGCACAATGCCGACTTAATTACAGGAAGGTTGACCCTTCTTACTGTCTATGTTTTGAACCTTTCCTGTGAGACCAGTTTTAGTTTCCGATGCTTCACCTAAGGGTTACTGTATCCCTTGGACCGTCTTATTAACGATGGAACACATAAATTGCATCGGAATTTAATGCAAAAGGCGCACTGCCGACTTAAGTACAAGAAGACTGACTCTTCTTACTGTCTATGTTTTGAACCTTTCATGTGAGACCAGTTTTGATCCTGATGCTTCACTTCAGGTTAGCTGTATCCCTTGGACCATCGTATTGACGAAGAAACACAGAAATTACATCGGAAGTAAATACAAAATGCACAATGCCGAGTGAAGTACAAGAAGACTGACTCTTCTTACTGTCTATGTTTTGAACCTTTCCTGTGAGACCAATTTTAGATTTCGAAGCTCTACTTCTAGTTTACTGCACGCCTTGGACCCTTTTTTTGAAGATAAAACACAGATATTGCATCGGAATTTAATACAAAAGCACAATGCCGATTTAAGTACAGGAAGACTGACTCTTCATACTATATATGCTTTGAAAGTTTCCTGTGAGACCAGTTTTAGATTCCGATGTTTCACTTCAGGTTTACTGTCTCCCTTGGACTTTCTTATTGACGATGAAACACAGAGATTGCGTCGGAATTACATACAAAAGGCACAATGCCCACTTAAAAGCAAGAAGACTGACTCGTTTTACTGTCTATGTTTAGAACCTGTCCTTTGAGACCAGTTTTAGATTCAGATGCTTCACTTCAGGTTTACTGTATCCCTTGGACATTCTTATTGATGATAAAACCCGAAAATTGCATCGGAATTAAATACAATAAGCACAATGCCGACTTAAGTACAAGAGGACTGACTCTTCTTACTTTCATTGATTTGAACCTTTCCTATGAGACCAGTTCTAGATTCCGATGCTTCAATTCAGGTTTACTGTCTCCCTTGGTCCTTCTAATTGACGATGAAACACAGAAATTGCATCGGAATTAAATACAAAAATCACAATGCTGACATAAGTACAATAAGTCTGAGTCTTCTTACTGTCTATGATTAGAGCCTTTGTTGCGGCACCAGTTTTAGATATCGATGCGTCACTTCAGGTTTACTGTATCCCTTGGACCTTCTTATTGAAGATGATACACAGAAATTGCATCGGAAGTAAATACAAAACGCACGAAGCCGACTTAAGTACAAGAAGGCTGACTCTTCTTACTGTCTACGATTTGAACTTTTCCTGTGAGACCAGTTTTGATTCCGATGCTTCACTTCAGGTTTACTGTATCCTTTGGATCTTCATATTGACGAAGAAACACAGAAATTGCTCGGAATTAAATATAAGAGGCACAATGCCGACTTAAGTACAAGAAGACTGAGTCTTCTTACTGTCTATGATTTGAACCTTTCCAGTGAGACCAGTGTTAGATTCCTATGCTTTATTTCCGGTTTACTGTCTCCCTTGGTCCTTCTAATTGACGATGAAACACAGAAATTGCATCGGAATTAAATACAAAAGGCACAATGCCGCCTTAAGAACAAGAAGACTGACTCTTCTTAGTGTCTATGTTTTAACCATTCGTGTGAGATTAGTTTTGAATCCGATGCTTTACTTCGGGCTTACTGTATCCGTTGGACTTTCTTGTTGACGATGATACACAGAATTTACGTCGGAATTAAATACAAAATGCACAATGTCCGCTTAAAAACAAGAAGACTGACACTTCTTACTGCCTATGTTGTGATCCTTTCCTGTGAGACCAGTTTTAGTTTCCGATGCTTAACTTCAGGTTCACTGTATTCTTATTGACGATGAAACACAGAAATAGCATCGGAATTATATACAAAAGGCACAATGCCGATTTAAGTACAAGAAGACTGACTCATCTTACAGTCGATGTTTTGAACATTTCCTGTGAGACCTGTTTTAGATTACGATGCTTCTCTTCAGGTTTAATGTTCCCCTAGGACCTACTGACTGACGATGAAACACAGAAATTGCGTTGGAATTAAATAAAAAAAGCACAATGCCGACATAAGTACAAGAAGACTGAGTCTTCTTACTATCTATGATTTGAACCTTTAGTGTGAGACCAGTTTCAGATTCCTATGCTTCATATCAGGTATACTGTATCCCTTGGACCTTCTTATTGACAATGAAACACAGAAAATGCATCGGAATTAAATACAAAAGGCACAATGCCGACTTAAGTACAAGAAGACTGACTCTTCTAGTGTCTATGTTTTGAACCATTCCTGTGAGACCAGTTTTGATTCCGATGCTTTACTTCGGGTTTACTGTATCCCTTGGACTTTCTTGTTGACGATGAAACACAGAAATTGCGTCGGAATGAAATACAAAAGGCACAATGACCACTTAAAAACAAGAAGACTGACTCCACTTACTGTCTATGATTTGAAGCTTTCCTGTGACACAAGTTTTAGTTTCCGGTGTTTCACTTCAGGTTTACTGTATCCCTTGGACCTTCTTATTGACGATGAAACACAGAAATTTCATCGGAATTAAATACAAAATGCACAATGCCGAATTAAGTACAAGAAGACTGACTCTTCTTACAGTCTATGTTTTGAACCTTTCCTGTGAGACCAGTTTTGATTCCGATGCTCCACTTCAGGTTTACTGTATCCCTTGGATCTTCATATTGACGATGAAATCCAGAAATTGCATCGGAATTAAATACATATGGCACAATGCCGACCTAAGTATAAGAAGACTGAGACTTATTACTGTCTATATTTTGAACCTTACCTGTGAGACCAGTATTAGATTCCTATGCTACATTTCTAGTTTACTGTATCCCTTGGACTTTCTTATTGACGATGAAACATAGAAATTGCATCGGAACTAAATACAAAATGCACAATGCCGACTTAAGTACAAGAAGACTGACTCTTCTTGCTGTCTAGGTTTTGAACCTTTCCTGTGAGACCAGTTTTGATTCCGATGCTTCACTTCATGTTTACTGTATCCCTTGGACCTTCATATTGACGATGAAACACAGAAATTACATCGGAATTAATTACAAAGGGCACAATGCCGACTTAAGTACATTAAGATTGACTCTTCTTACCGTCTATGTTTTGAACCCTTCCTGTGAGACCAGTTTTAGATTCCGATGCCTTACTTCAGGTTTACTGCATCCCTTGGACCTTCTTGGTGACGAAGAAACACAGAAATTGCGTCGGAATTAAATACAAAAGGCACAATGCCCACATAAAAACAAGAAGACTGACTCTTCTTACTGTCTATGATTTGAACCTTTCCTGTGAGACCAGTTTTAGATTCCGAAGCTTTACTTCAAGTTTACTGTATCCCTTGGACCTTATTATTGACGATAAAACACAGAAATTGCATCGGAATTTAATACTAAATGCACAATGCCGACTTAAGTACAAGAGGACTGTCTCTTCTTACATTCTATGATTTGAACCCTTCCTGTGAGTCTAGTTTTCGATTCCGATGCTTCATTTCAGGTATACTGTATCCCTTAAACCTTCTAATTGACGATAAAACACAGAAATTGCATCTGAATTAAATACAAAACGCACGATGCCGACATAAGTACAATAGGAATTCCTCTTTTTACATTCTACGATTTGACCCTTACCTCTGAGATCAGTTTTAGATATCGATGCTTCACTTCAGGTTTACTGTATTCCTTGGACCTTCTTTTTGACGATGAAACACAGAAATTGCATCGGAATTAAATACAAAACTCACAATGCCGACTTAAGTACAAGAAGACTGACTCTTTTTACTGTCTATGTTGTGAACCTTTCCTGTGAGACCAGTTTTAGATTCCAGTGCTTCACTTCAAGTTTAGTGTGTTCCTTGGACCCTCGTATTGACGATGTAGCACAGAAATTGCAACGGAATTAAATACAAGAGGCACAATGGCCACTTAAGTACAAGAAGACTGACTCTTCTCACTGTCTATGTTTTGAACCTTTCCTGTGAGACCAGTTTTAGTTTCCGCTGTTTCACGTCAGGTTTACTGTATTCTTATTGACGATGAAACACAGAAATTGCATCGGAATTATATTCAAAAGGCACAATGCCGACTTAAGTACAAGAAGACTGACTCTTCTTACAGTCGATGTTTTGAACTTTTCCTGTGAGACCTGTTTTATTTTCCGATCCTTCATTTCTGTTTTACGGTATCCCTTGGACCTTCTTATTAACGATGAAACACAGAAATTGCATCGGAACTAAATAAAAAATGCACAATGCCGACTTAAGTACAAGAAGACTAACTCTTTTTACTGTCTATGTTGTGAACCTTTCCTGTGAGACCAGTTTTAGATTCCGGTGCTTCACTTCAGGTTTACTGTGTTCCTTGGACCTTCGTATTGACGTTGTAGCACAGAAATAGCAACGGAATTAAATACAAGAGGCACAATGGCGACATAAGTACAAGAAGACTGACTCTTCTTTCGGTCTATATTGTGAACCTTTCCTGTGAGACCAGTTTTAGATTCCGATGCTACACTTCAGGCTTACTGTAGCCCCTGGACCTTCTTATTGACGATGAAACACAGAAAATGCAATGGACTTAAGTACAAAAGGCACAATGCCAATTAAATACAAGAGGATTGGTTCTTCTTACATTCTATGATTTTAGCCTTTCCTGTGAGACCACTTTTAGATATCGATGCTTCACTTCAGGTTTACTGTATCCCTTGGACCTTCCTTTTGACGATGAAACACAGAAATTGCTTCGGAATTAAATACAAAAGGCATAATGCCGACTTAAGTGCAAGAAGACTGACTCTTCTTATTGTCTATGTTTTGAACCTTTCCTGTGAGACCAGTTTTAGATTCCGATGCTTCACTTCAGGTTTACTGTATCCCTTGGACCTTCTTATTGACGATGAAACACTGAAATTGCATCGGATATAAATTCAAAAGGCACAGTGCCGACTTAAGTAAAAGAGGACTGACTCTTCTTACTTTCTAAGATTTGAACCTTTCCTGTGAGACCAGTTTTAGATTCCGATGCTTCACTTCTGGTTTACTGTATCCCCTGGACCTTCTTATTGACGATGGGACACAGGAAGTGGATCGGAATTAAATTCAAAAGGCAAAATGATAACTTAAGAACAAGAAGACTGACTCTTCTTACTGTCTATGATTTGAACCTTTCCTGTGAGACCAGTTTTAGATTCTGATGCTTGACTTCAGGTTTACTGTATCCCTTGGACCTTCTTGTTGACGATTAAACACAGTAATGGCATTGGAATAACATACAAGAGGCACAACGCCGATTGAAGTACAAGAGGTCTGCCTCTCCTTACATTCTATGATTTTAGCCTTTCCTGTGAGACCAGTTTTAGATATCGATGCTTCACTTCAGGTTTATTGTATCCCTTGGACCATCTTATTGCCGATGAAACACAGACATTGCTTCGGAAATACATACAAAAGGCACAATGCCGACTTAAGTACAAAAAGACTGACTCTTCTTACAGTCTATGTTTTGAATCTTTCCTGTGACACCAGTTTTAGATTCCGATGCTTCACTTCAAGTTTACTGTATCCCTTGGACCTTCTTGTTGACGATGAAACACAGTAATGGCATTGGAATTACATACAAGAGGCACAATACCGACTTAAGTACAAGAGGTCTGACTCTTCTTACATTCTATGATATTAGCCTCTCCTGTGGGACCAGTTTTAGATATCGATGCTTCACTTCAGGTTTACTGTATCCCTTGGACCTTTTTATGGACGATGAAACACAGAAATTGCATCGGAATTTAATACTAAAGGCACAATGCCGACTTAAGTACAAGAAGACTCACTCTTCTTACTGTCTATGATTTGAATCTTTCGTGTGAGATCAGTTTTTGATTCCGATGCTTCACCATAGGTTTACTGTATCAGTTAGATCTTCTTATTGACGATGAAACACAGAAGTTGCATCGGAATTAAATACATAATTCACAAAGCCGACTTAAGTACAAGAAGACTGACTCTTCTTGCTGTCTAGGTTTTGAACCTTTCCTGTGAGACCAGTTTTGATTCCGATGCTTCACTTCATGTTTACTGTATCCCTTGGACCTTCATATTGACGATGAAACACAGAAATTACATCGGAATTAATTACAAAGGGCACAATGCCGACTTAAGTACATTAAGATTGACTCTTCTTACCGTCTATGTTTTGAACCCTTCCTGTGAGACCAGTTTTAGATTCCGATGCCTTACTTTAGGTTTACTGCATCCCTTGGACCTTCTTGGTGACGAAGAAACACAGAAATTGCGTCGGAATTAAATACAAAAGGCACAATGCCCATATAAAAACAAGAAGACTGACTCTTCCTACTGTCTATGATTTGAACCTTTCCTGTGAGACCAGTTTTAGATTCCGAAGCTTTACTTCAAGTTTACTGTATCCCTTGGACCTTATTATTGACGATAAAACACAGAAATTGCATCGGAATTTAATACTAAATGCACAATGCCGACTTAAGTACAAGAGGACTGTCTCCTCTTACATTCTATGATTTGAACCCTTCCTGTGAGTCTAGTTTTCGATTCCGATGCTTCATTTCAGGTATACTGTATCCCTTAAACCTTCTAATTGACGATAAAACACAGAAATTGCATCTGAATTAAATACAAAACGCACGATGCCGACATAAGTACAATAGGAATTCCTCTTTTTACATTCTACGATTTGACCCTTACCTCTGAGATCAGTTTTAGATATCGATGCTTCACTTCAGGTTTACTGTATTCCTTGGACCTTCTTTTTGACGATGAAACACAGAAATTGCATCGGAATTAAATACAAAACTCACAATGCCGACTTAAGTACAAGAAGACTGACTCTTTTTACTGTCTATGTTGTGAACCTTTCCTGTGAGACCAGTTTTAGATTCCGGTGCTTCACTTCAAGTTTAGTGTGTTCCTTGGACCCTCGTATTGACGATGTAGCACAGAAATTGCAACGGAATTAAATACAAGAGGCACAATGGCCACTTAAGTACAAGAAGACTGACTCTTCTCACTGTCTATGTTTTGAACCTTTCCTGTGAGACCAGTTTTAGTTTCCGCTGTTTCACGTCAGGTTTACTGTATTCTTATTGACGATGAAACACAGAAATTGCATCGGAATTATATACAAAAGGCACAATGCCGACTTAAGTACAAGAAGACTGACTCTTCTTACAGTCGATGTTTTGAACTTTTCCTGTGAGACCTGTTTTATTTTCCGATCCTTCATTTCTGTTTTACGGTATCCCTTGGACCTTCTTATTAACGATGAAACACAGAAATTGCATCGGAACTAAATAAAAAATGCACAATGCCGACTTAAGTACAAGAAGACTAACTCTTTTTACTGTCTATGTTGTGAACCTTTCCTGTGAGACCAGTTTTAGATTCCGGTGCTTCACTTCAGGTTTACTGTGTTCCTTGGACCTTCGTATTGACGTTGTAGCACAGAAATAGCAACGGAATTAAATACAAGAGGCACAATGGCGACATAAGTACAAGAAGACTGACTCTTCTTTCGGTCTATATTGTGAACCTTTCCTATGAGACCAGTTTTAGATTCCGATGCTACACTTCAGGCTTACTGTAGCCCCTGGACCTTCTTATTGACGATGAAACACAGAAAATGCAATGGACTTAAGTACAAAAGGCACAATGCCAATTAAATACAAGAGGATTGGTTCTTCTTACATTCTATGATTTTAGCCTTTCCTGTGAGACCACTTTTAGATATCGATGCTTCACTTCAGGTTTACTGTATCCCTTGGACCTTCCTTTTGACGATGAAACACAGAAATTGCTTCGGAATTAAATACAAAAGGCATAATGCCGACTTAAGTGCAAGAAGACTGACTCTTCTTATTGTCTATGTTTTGAACCTTTCCTGTAAGACCAGTTTTAGATTCCGATGCTTCACTTCAGGTTTACTGTATCCCTTGGACCTTCTTATTGACGATGAAACACTGAAATTGCATCGGATATAAATGCAAAAGGCACAGTGCCGACTTAAGTAAAAGAGGACTGACTCTTCTTACTTTCTAAGATTTGAACCTTTCCTGTGAGACCAGTTTTAGATACCGATGCTTCACTTCTGGTTTACTGTATCCCCTGGACCTTCTTATTGACGATGGGACACAGGAAGTGGATCGGAATTAAATTCAAAAGGCAAAATGATAACTTAAGAACAAGAAGACTGACTCTTCTTACTGTCTATGATTTGAACCTTTCCTGTGAGACCAGTTTTAGATTCTGATGCTTGACTTCAGGTTTACTGTATCCCTTGGACCTTCTTGTTGACGATGAAACACAGTAATGGCATTGGAATAACATACAAGAGGCACAACGCCGATTGAAGTACAAGAGGTCTGCCTCTCCTTACATTCTATGATTTTAGCCTTTCCTGTGAGACCAGTTTTAGATATCGATGCTTCACTTCAGGTTTATTGTATCCCTTGGACCATCTTATTGCCGATGAAACACAGACATTGCTTCGGAAATACATACAAAAGGCACAATGCCGACTTAAGTACAAAAAGACTGACTCTTCTTACAGTCTATGTTTTGAATCTTTCCTGTGACACCAGTTTTAGATTCCGATGCTTCACTTCAAGTTTACTGTATCCCTTGGACCTTCTTGTTGACGATGAAACACAGTAATGGCATTGGAATTACATACAAGAGGCACAATACCGACTTAAGTACAAGAGGTCTGACTCTTCTTACATTCTATGATATTAGCCTCTCCTGTGGGACCAGTTTTAGATATCGATGCTTCACTTCAGGTTTACTGTATCCCTTGGACCTTTTTATGGACGATGAAACACAGAAATTGCATCGGAATTTAATACAAAAGGCACAATGCCGACTTAAGTACAAGAAGACTCACTCTTCTTAGTGTCTATGATTTGAATCTTTCGTGTGAGATCAGTTTTTGATTCCGATGCTTCACCATAGGTTTACTGTATCAGTTAGATCTTCTTATTGACGATGAAACACAGAAGTTGCATCGGAATTAAATACATAATTCACAAAGCCGACTTAAGTACAAGAAGACTGACTATTCTTACTGAGTATGCTTTGAACCTTTCCTGTGACACCAGTATTCGATTCCGATGCTTCACCATAGGTTTACTGTATCAGTTAGATCTTCTTATTGACGATGAAACACAGAAATTGTATCGGATTTAAATTCATAAGGCACAATGCTGACATAAGTACAAGAAGACTGACTTTTCTTACTGTCTATGTTTTGAACTTTTCCTGTTAGACCAGCTTTAGATTCCGATACTTCACTTCAGGTTTACTGTATAATTTGGACCTACTACGTGATGATGAAACACAGAAATTGCATCGGAATTAAATACAAAATGCTCAATGCTGACATAAGTACAAGAAGACTGACTCCTCTTACTGTCTATGGTTTAAACATTTTCTGTGAGACCAGTTTTAGATTGAGATGCTTCACTGCCGGTTTACTGTATCCCTTGGGCCTTATTGACGATGAAACACTGAAATTGCATCAGACATAAATGCAAAAGGCACAATGCCGACTTAAGTACAAGAGGACTGACTCTTCTTACCTTCTATGATTTGAACCTTTCCTGTAACACCAGATTTAGATATCGATGCTTAACTTCAGGTTTACTGTATCCCTTGGATTTTGTAATTGACGATGAAACACAGAAATTGTATAGGAATTAAATACAAAAATCACAATGCCGACTTAAGTACAAGAAGACTGACTATTCTTACTGTGTATGCTTTGAACCTTTCCTGTGAGACCAGTATTCGATTCCGATGCTTCACTTCAGGTTTACTGTATCCCTTGAAGCTTCATATCGACGATGAAACACTGAAATCGCATCGGAATTAAATGCAAAAAGCACATTGCCGACAGAAGTACAAGAAGACTGAATCTTCTTACTGTCTATGTTTTGAACCATTCCTGTGAGACCAGTTTTAGATTCCGATGGTTCACTTCTGGTTTACTGTATCCCTTGGACCTTCTTTTTGACGATGAAACACAGAAATTGCATCGGAATTAAATACAAAAGGCACAATGCCGACTTAAGTAAAAGAGGACTGTCTCTTCGTACATTCTATGATTTTAGCGTTTCCTGTGAGACCAGTTTTAGATATCGATGCTTCACGTCAGGTTTGCTGTATCCCTTGGACCTTCTTACTGACGATGATACACAGAAATTGCATCGGAATTAAATACAAAAGGCAAAATGCCGACTGAAGTACAAGAAGACTGACTCTTCTTACAGTCTTTGTTTTGAACCTTTCCTGAGGGACCAGTTTTAGATTCCGATGCTTCACTTCAGGTGTACTGTATCCCTCGGACCTTCTTTTTGACAATGAAACACAGAAATTGCATCGGAATTAAATACAAAGGGCACTATGCCGACATAAGTACAAGAAGTGTTACTCTTCTTACTGTCTATGTTCTGAATCTTTCCAGTGAGACCAGTTTTAGATTCCGATGCTTCGCTTCAGGTTTAACGTATCCATTGGACCTTCTTATTGACGGTGAGACAGAGAAATTGCATCGGCATGTAATACAAAAGGCACAATGCCGACTTAAGTACAAGAGGATTGTCTCTTCTAACATTCTATGATTTTAGCTTTTCCTGTGAGACCAGTTTCAGATATCGATGATTCACTTCAGGTTACCTGTATCCCTTGGGCCTTCTTATTGACGATGAAAAACAGAAATTGCATCGGAATTAAATACAAAAGGCAGAGTGCCGACTTACGTACAAGAAGACTAACTCTTCTTACTGTCTATGTTTTGTATCATTCCTGTGAGACCAGTTTAAATTCCAATGCTTCACTTCAGGTATACTGTATCCCTTGGACCTTTTTTTTGACGATGAAACACAGAAATTGCATCGGAATTTAATACAAAAGGCACCATGCTGACTTAAGTACAAGAGGACTGACTCTTCTTACTGTCTATGATTTGAACCTTTCGTGTGAGACCAGTTTTTGATTCCGATGCTTCACCATAGGTTTACTGTATCAGTTAGATCTTCTTATTGACGATGAAACACAGAAATTGCATCGGAATTAAGTACATAAGGCACAATGCCGACATAAGTACAAGAAGACTGACTTTTCTTACTGTCTATGTTTTGAACCTTTCCTGTGAGGCCAGTTTTGGATTCCGATGCTTCGCTTCTGGTTTACTGTATCCCTTGGACCTTCTTATTGACGATGAAACACAGAAGTTGCATCGGAATTAAATACAAAATTCAAAAGCCGACTTAAGTACAAGATGACCGACTCTTGTTACCGTCTATGATTCTAACCGTTCCTGTGAGACCCGTTTCAGATTCCGATGCTTTACTTCTGGTTTACTGTATCCTTGGACCTTCTTATTGTTGATGAAACACAGAAATTGCGTCGGAATGAAAGACAAAAGGCGGAATGCCGACTTAAGTACAAGAAGACTGACTCTTCTTACTGTCTGCGTTTTGAACCTTTCCTGTGAGACAAGTTTTAGATTCCGATGCTTCACTTCAGGTTTACTGGATCCCTTGGACCTTCTTATTGACGATGAAACACAGAAATTGCATCTGAATGTAATACAAAAGGCACACTGCCGACTTAAGTACAAGAAGACTGACTCTTCTTACTGTCTATGCTTTGAACCTTTCCAGTGAGACCAGTTTTAGAATATGATGCTTCACCTCAGGTTTACTGTATCCCGTATACCTTCTTATTGACGACGAAACACAAAAATTGCATCGGAACTAATTGCAAAAGGCACAATGCCTACTTAAGTACATAAGAACTGACCATCTTACATTCTATGATTGGAACCTTCCTTGTGAGATCGGTTTTAGATTCCGATGCCTCACCTCAGGTTTACTGTATGCCTTGGACCTTCATATTGACGATGAAACACAGAGATTGCATCGGAATGAAATACAAATGGCACAAAGCCGACTGAAGTACAAGATGACTGACTCTTCTTACTGTCTATGTTTCTAACCTTTCCTGTGAGACCAGTTTCAGATTCCGATGCTTCACTTCATGATTACTGTATTCCTTGGACCTTCTTATTGACGATGAAACACAGAAATTGCATCGGAGTTAAATACAAATGCGGAATGCTGACTTAA